>NC_060178.1:89656257-89706257 GCF_021184085.1 Oncorhynchus gorbuscha
TGGACACCGGCTCGTAGAACATCTCAGTCCAAACTCATGGGCATTAATATGTAGTTGCGGGGACTTGCTTCCATTCAGCCGCAAGAGCAGTCGTGAGGTTGGGCACTGATGTTGGGCGTTCCAATTCATCCCAAAGGTTTTCGATGGAGTTGAGGTCAGGGCTCTGTGTAGGTCAGTCAAGTTCTTCCACACCGATATTAACAAACCATTTCTGTATGGACCTCGCTTTGTGCACGGGGGGCATTGTCATGCTGAAACAGGTAACGGCCTTCCCCAAACTTTTGCCACAAAGTTGGAAGAACAGAATCGTCTAGAATGTCATTGTATCCTGTAGTGTTAAGTTTTCCCTTCAATGCAACTAAGGGGCCTAACCTGAACCATGAAAAACAGCCCCAGACCATTATTCCTCCACCACCAAACCTTACAGTGTGCAGGTAGGGTTCTCCTTGTTTTTGCCAAACCCAGATTCATTCCTCGGACTGCCAGATGGTGAAGCGTGATTCATCACTCCAGAGAACACGTTTCCACTGCTCCAATGGCGGTGAGCTTCACACCACTCCAGCTGATGCTTGGCATTGTACATGGTGATCTTAGGCTTGCGTGCGGCTGCTCGGCCATGGAAACCTGTGTGTGTGTGTGTGTGTGTGTGTGTGTGTGTGTGTGTGTGTGTGTGTGTGTGTGTGTGTGTGTGTGTGTGTGTGTGTGTGTGTGTGTGTGTGTGTGTGTGTGTGTGTGTGTGTGTGTGTGTGTGTGTGTGTGTGTGTGTGTGTGTGTGTGTGTGTGTGTGTGTGTGTGTGTGTGTGTGTGTGTGTGTGTGTGCGTGTACACGTTGTACTATACTTATTAGTACCAAAAGTTCTCACAAGAACAGTAAACCAACTAAAATTCAGAGAAATGAGAACATTTTGCCAGTCCTCACTTGTAAAAAGGCTATTTTAGGCGTAAGGGTTAACATTAACATTAACATTGGGAATTCTTAAATGTCATGATTGGCATTTTTCTCCTCTCTGTGTGTATGAAAACAGCCAACTCCTGGGGACAGCCCTACTCTCTCTAGCTATCTGTTCAAAACCATTTAGTAGTGGACGCCGTCTGGACGGGGCTGTTTATACTGGCAATAATGCTACATCAGCACAGCCCCCTGTCAATCAAAGACCAGTGAGGTCCCTGCTTTCTCTCTCTGTCTATCTCTCTGCAGGGGTCCCAGCAGGTGAATGACAAGGGGGCCACAGGGACAGGCAGGGCCTGGCTGCCACTCATAAAGGCCTGTTATTAGTGACCCATGCAGTTCAAACCACTCAGCATGATGGGTAGTGGTAGTGTATATAAGAAATGTGCAAGAACACACTACTCATAAAATGTAGTAAAACACTTTTAGCCGCTCGGGAAGTGGAGAAGTCATAGAACGTCAAAAAGCAAAGACGTCTGATGTGGCTAATTAAGTGAAACGTTTCACCCCGCGGAAAGCCAAGAAGCTTAGCTAGCCCACTTAAAATGTATACAGTTAGTAAGAAATTACTTCTACCCTACTTGGCTAGCTACTATAGCACTGCCATATCATTAATCTGTCTCCAAAAATGACAGGGTGTCTTCGATTTTGTTTACATGTTATCATTGTGCTTGGGTACCACTTTATATGGAATGTATATCTCTATGCTAATATTACACATCCTTTGAGTAGTGTACTGAGCAAGAAGACTAAAGGTACTGAGACATACAGTATTCCAGACTAGAGGTACTTAGACATACAGTATTCCAGACTAGAGACACTTAGACATACATTATTCCAGACTAGAGAAGCTTATACATACATTATTCCAGACTAGAGGCACTTAGACATACAATATTCCAGACTAGAGGCAATTAGACATTCAGACAAGATATAGACAAGATATTGTCTGTGAGTATAACAGAACTGATGTTGCAGGCAAAAAATCCAATCCGGAAGTGCCCCATATTTTGAAATCGCTGCGTTCCAATGAGTCCCTATTGAGCTGTGAATGTGCTATCAACCAGTTTACGCTTTCTACGTATTCCCAAAGGTGTCTACAGCATTGTGATGTAGTTTTACGCATTAATGTTGAAGAATAGCCGTAGGCGGCTACATTGCATAAGTGGTCATCTGATGGCTCCCAGGGTGACTCTCGTGTAAAATACAGAGGTAGCCATTACTCCAATCGGTCCTACTGAAAAATGAATTGTCCCGACGGATATATTATCAAATAGATATTTGAAAAACACCTTGAGGATTGATTATAAACAACGTTTGCCATGTTTCTGTCGATATTATGGAGCTAATTTGGAATATTTTTCACCGTTTTCGTGACTGATTTCTCAGCCAAACGTGAAGAACAAATGGAGCTATTTCGCCTACAAAAATAATATTTTTGGAAAAAAGGAACATTGGCAAGCTAACTGGGAGTCTCGTGAGTGAAAACATCCGAAGCTCATCAAAGGTAAACAATTAAATTTTATTGCTTTTCTGATTTCCGTGACAAAGTTACCGGCTGTGTCTCAATATATTTCATTTGTGATTTTTATGAATAGGAATATTTTCTAGGGATATTTATGTCCGTTGCGTTATGCTAATTAGTTTCAGGCGATGATTACGCTCCCGCATGCGGGATGGGGAGTCAGTAGAGGTTTTAACCCACCGTTCCTAGGCCGTCATTGAAAATAAGAATGTGTTCTTAACTGACTTGCCTAGTTAAATGAAGATTAAATAAAGGTGTAAAAAAAATATATATATATATATATATATATATATATAAATAGGCCAGATTTCCGATTGTTATGAAAACTTGAAATCGGCCCTAATTAATCGGCCATTCCGATTAATCGGTCGACCTCTAACTTAAACATACAGTATTCCAGAGTAAAGGCACTTATACATACAGTATTCCAGACTAGAGGTGCTTAGACATACAGTATTCCAGACTAGAGGTGCTTAGACATACAGTATTCCAGAATTATTCCAGTCTGGGAATGTTGTACCTAACGTCAACTTACTTCCTATTTGCACATGTGGGAAAAAAGTGTCTTAGCCTGTTTGTCATTGTCAGTTTTCTCTCTACTCTCACACCACCTTCGATTCCCTCCCATTGTGTTGTCACATAGAAAAGCATGTGGTTCCATCTCTGTATGTTTCTGCCAACAGAAGGACCATGTCACACCATGTTAGAACTGGACTTGTATCTGACCACGAGGCCTGCGGTGCTGTGACACGGGGACAGAGAGAGGCGGAATGACACACCACAGAGCAGACGCACACAGACAACACACGCTTCACCACACATACGCACGCACACACAACACGCAACGCCATGCAGCAGTCACACTGTGACCCAATGTAACCTCCCCAGGCCATATGACCAGCACCATAGAGAGATAGAGACAAGCTGTCACATCACATAGCAGGCTGGCAGAACAACTAGTAGTAGACTAAACTGCTGAGAGAGGGAGGGAGGGAGGGAGGGAGTAACTAACATCAGTAGACTACACTGCTGAGGGAGGGAGGGAGGGAGTAACATCAGTAGACTACACTGCTGAGGGAGGGAGGGAGGGAGGGAGATAAAGGGAGGGATGGACAGAGAGATAAAGGGAGGGATGGACAGAGAGAGATAAAGGGAGGGATGGACAGAGAGAGATGAAGGGAGGGATGGACAGAGAAAGATAAAGGGAGGGATAGACAGAGAGAAATACAGGGAGGGATGGACAGAGAGAGATAAAGGGAGGGATAGAAGGAGAGAGATAAATGGAGGGATGGACAGAGAGATAAAGGGAGGGATAGACAGAGAGAGATAAAGGGAGGGATGGACAGAGAGATAAAGGGAGGGATAGACAGAGCGAGATAAAGGGAGGGATGGACAGAGAGAGATAAAGGGAGGGATGGACAGAGCGAGATAAAGTGAAGGATGGACAGAGAGAGATAAAGGGAGGGATAGACAGAGAGAGATAAAGGGAGAGATGGACAGAGAGAGAGCTAAAGGGAGGGATGGAGGAATGGAGGAATGGAGGGATAAAGAGAGAGATAAAGGGAGGGATGGTGGGGGGAGAAAGATATATAGGGAGGGAGGGAGGGAGGGAGGAAGAAAATGGGGATAGGGAGAGAGAAGTAAGGGAGAGGGGGAAGAAAGAGAAAAAGAGACCGGGAGGAGCAGGGTGCTGCGTTAACGGAAATATTCAAAGCTTTCGAGACAACCTCACCATCATAATTCCGTGGAGCAATTAATTTTGGCATACAATAAGTCCAATATCAACAAACACACTAATCCTTCCCACTGGTTAATGTGTGCAATCAATTTTCCCAATGTCCACGCTAGGCTGAAAACATCTATTGGAGAAATCAACAGAGAGTAAGCAATGATGAGCCCAAGAGTACACAGACTGACAGTCGCTGGGCATAAACAGACACCGATGTTTAGTACAGTACAGTGTCATTGTCAGATGATGCAAGGCACTGACACCATTACTGAGTATGCTACAGTATGCACCAGAGAGAGAACTGAGTGAAATATTAAACAACAATTAAACAGGACCGAGTACATAGTGCATTTACTCTAACTGAAGAAAATGTTACTCTGACACAGATAACATTTGGTCCCATTCTAAAAAGAGTAAATGTACTCAATTTAGTGTTGATATTTAACTCTGTGTCATTGCATTGTACAGTACGACTTGAAAAGAACTCTTTAGCTTTTTGAACTTTCTGCAGTGTTGTTCAGTATTCTAGAGTTAATTCATTACAGTAATGTTTACCCTCAAAATATAATTGCAATATTTAATTAAACTCCATTGAGGTCAAACTCAACACTATTTTGGAGTTTAAGGTTTAAGGTTGAGGTTTAAGGGTGCAAAGTCAAATTTACATTTGTCTTAACATGCAATGTGACATCCAATCATTGTTGGTATTAATGTAAGAGGAAGGATGCGCAGCAATGTGACAGCCAATCATTGTTGGTATTAATGTAAGAGGAAGGATGCGCAGCAATGTGACAGCCAATCATTGTTGGTATTAATGTAAGAGGAAGGATGCGCAGCAATGTGACATCCAATCATTGTTGGTATTAATGTAAGAGGAAGGATGCGCAGCAATGTGACATCCAATCATTGTTGGTATTAATGTAAGAGGAAGGATGCGCAGCAATGTGACAGCCAATCGTTGTTGGTATTAATGTAAGAGGAAGGATGCGCAGCAATGTGACATCCAATCATTTTTGGTATTAATGTAAGAGGAAGGATGTGCAGCAATGTGACAGCCAATCATTGTTGGTATTAATGTAAGAGGAAGGATGCGCAGCAATGTGACATCCAATCATTGTTGGTATTAATGTAAGAGGAAGGATGTGCAGCAATGTGACATCCAATCATTGTTGGTATTAATGTAAGAGGAAGGATGTGCAGCAATGTGACAGCCAATCATTGTTGGTATTAATGTAAGAGGAAGGATGCGCAGCAATGTGACATCCAATCATTGTTGGTATTAATGTAAGAGGAAGGATGCGCAGCAATGTGACATCCAATCATTGTTGGTATTAATGTAAGAGGAAGGATGCGCAGCAATGTGACATCACCGACAACTTACATTCCAACTGCATTTCAGAGCAGGGTGAAAGGTATGAGACTACAGACTACCTACATCATGTCAACTGGAACAGCCTTCTCAGTAACGGTTGCAATACATCCAACCACTTACAGGTTAGAATACATTAGGAACATCTATGTTCACTATCATTGTGTAGCATCAGATCAAAAACAATCAATGTACATGTGAAAACACAGATATTGAAACAAACTGTTCTAAAAAAACAAGCTTTAATGCTGGGAAATATGAAAATGACACCCCTTCCACATCTGTGGATACACCATAGTTTTAACTCCCGAACTCTGGTTACTCTTATGGAGTTAAGAGGACTCTGTCCCAATGAACATCAGTTAAAAACACTAACTCCAGGCAGCGCATCACTCTGCTGAGGGTTAAGGAGGGTTACTCCCAGTAAAGTCAATTTAACATATAAAAATAGAATTTACTCTGTGATTTCAACTCTCCTTGATGTGCTGTGTAGAACATGAAAGAGTCTAGTTTAAAAACGTGAAAACAAATGACTGTAAGACCTAACCTGCAGAAAGTAAGGACACAGGAAAAGTATTTGTCTTCAGCTCAAGGTGTAAGTTATGTAATACAATATGCAGTTAACGCTAACACTCAGGGAAAGGAAGCCTGCCACTACCTTGCACTCCAGACAAGGAGACCGAATCAAGGAGCAAACTGAAGTAGAGAGGACATTCCTCCACTCTGGATGGACAATGGAAAAATAATTCAGAGATGCTTCTTTATTATGACAACCAACGTGTTTTGGCCTGAGTGTTATGTGTTGATACCCTCTTCAGGGTTTTGACCTGAGTGTTATGTGTTGATACCCTCTTCAGGGTTTTGACCTGAGTGTTATGTGTTGATACCCTCTTCAGGGTTTTGACCTGAGTGTTATGTGTTGATACCCTCTTCAGGGTTTTGTCCTGAGTGTTATGTGTTGATACCCTCTTCAGGGTTTTGACCTGAGTGTTATGTGTTGATACCCTCTTCAGGGTTTTGACCTGAGTGTTATGTGTTGATACCCTCTTCAGGGTTTTGACCTGAGTGCTATGTGTTGATACCCTCTTCAGGGTTTTGGCCTGAGTGTTATGTGTTGATACCCTCTTCAGGGTTTTGACCTGAGTGTTATGTGTTGATACCCTCTTCAGGGTTTTGACCTGAGTGTTATGTGTTGATACCCTCTTCAGGGTTTTGACCTGAGTGTTATGTGTTGATACCCTCTTCAGGGTTTTGACCTGAGTGTTATGTGTTGATACCCTCTTCAGGGTTTTGACCTGAGTGTTATGTGTTGATACCCTCTTCAGGGTTTTGTCCTGAGTGTTATGTGTTGATACCCTCTTCAGGGTTTTGGCCTGAGTGTTATGTGTTGATACCCTCTTCAGGGTTTTGTCCTGAGTGTTATGTGTTGATACCCTCTTCAGGGTTTTGTCCTGAGTGTTATGTGTTGATACCCTCTTCAGGGTTTTGTCCTGAGTGTTATGTGTTGATACCCTCTTCAGGGTTTTGCTCTCAGCACATACGTCATCATACACTTATTAAAGTACACCTACGGTAAGATCAAAATGTCGAGTGCACACTAAATGACTTTAGTCTTTACGGCTCTTGCCAAGCTGTGCTATTAAGAGGATGAGGAAGAGAGTAAGCGGCGAGGGGAGGTTTAAGCGCAGAGCCTTGAAAGGGACTGTCACCTTCCCTGCAGGAGATATCTCAGTACCACCACAAATATTATACAGACAGAGAGACAGCTTATTCTACCGGCATGTCTCTCCACGTGGATTAAGGGATCACACACTCACAGACATGCACAGACAGGCAGACAAGTCACTCCAAATCCAAGGTGATATTCGACGTCTGTGCCAGTCTCAGGACATTGGGAGATGCCTTCAAAAATGGCCACGAGGGGCAACAGTGATTACCATCAAGTAGGGTTGTGGTTTGCTAGGGTGTTGTCGACGGGGATGGCATATGGGAGTAATCTGCGAGCTCCGGCGTAAAGGATTGTGTGTTCAGTTCCAGCGCTAGGCACTTGTTTTTTGATGTTTTAACCCGATCCCAAACATTAACCCAAACGTTAACAATTCACAATGACTGATATTGAAGTCAGACCGTGAAACCTAGTTGCACACATGAATATCTATCAGGTGCCATTCCTAGATACGGTAATAGCCTTATATATGATTGCGGTTGATCGCTCCCTCCCTCGCTCACTCTCCCTCCCCATCTCCATAAAAACAGCCAAGGTAAGTGGATCAACTTCTGAGTGGAACATCTCTATAACTGAAACTGAGAATGACAGAGACTAAGCTTTGCATGCCGACTAGGGGTGTAGAGAGGGTGAGAATCACAGATTGAGCTGCTGATTGCAAACTGAACTATCTAAGCTCATGCTGCTGGTTGAAATTACACTCGAAACGACTTGTTTCAGAGTGCCTTCACCTATTAGTCTTACTGTCTGCTATCTGATGGTAGGTCTCAGTATGACTGGTAGATATAGGCATACAAACATACAAACAAAGACACACACACACAAACAATGTGTGCGCACACACAACACACAAACCCTCCTCCCTTCCCCATATAGGGCTCTGGTCAAAAGTAGTGCACTATATAGGGAATAGGAAGTAATTTGAGACACAGACAGTATAAACCCAGTGTTTGCCGAGGAGTGTTGCCGAGGTATAATAACTTGTGTTCTTGGGAGATCATCCAATGAACACTTGAGATGTCCTTTTCTTTAACCTCTCCTTTCACCTCCTATTCTTCCCTCTTTCTCCTCCTATTCTTCCCTCTTTCACCTCCTATTCTTCCCTTTCTCCTCCTATTCTTCCCTATTTCATATCCTATTCTTCCCTCTTTCTCCTCCTATTCTTCCCTCTTTCACCTCCTATTCTTCCCTTTCTCCTCCTATTCTTCCCTATTTCATATCCTATTCTTCCCTCTTTCACCTCCTATTCTTCCCTCTTTCACCTCCTATTCTTCCCTATTTCTCCTCCTATTCTTCCCTCTTTCTCTTGCTTATTTTCCTTTTCCTGCAAAGATCTGTGCAGACTCTATATATTCACCCAGAAATACCAAACACTAATAACAATTACTCGGGTCTTTACTTGTTAGAGTCTTTTTGCGAAAGGAAAATGTTGTCCTTTTTAAGTTTCTCTGTTCATTCTACATCATTTTGGAGCACCAAGGACAAATCCCCCTTGAGATGAGTTATTGAATACCATTCATGTCATGGGAATGACCTTCAGCTTTACTCCATCCCACAGACAAGCCCCAGCCCTCTTGCTCATTCCATATTTCACTGCTACAGTCCACTGTAGTTACAGAGAAGAAGTCTTGTACTATGTAAAGTGGCTTGGCGGCTGGACAGACTTGTTTGCAAATGCTTGGCCAGATCACTGCTGTGGCTGAGAGCAGAGTGGTGGAGCACTGAGCCAAAACCAACAGATGGGACAGAGCAACAGAGCAGAGGAAGCCAGCGCTGCTTTAGTGTTGGTCCCCTGCACCATGCCGAGGGGGTGGCCCTCCTCTGACTGACACACACACACACGTGCACACACCATGCCAAGCGGGTGTCCCTACTCTGAGACCACTGACCACTTGGCGGCACATCCACTGGTACCATGCCAGGGAGAGGGGGAGAGGTAGAGAGAGAGAGAGCGAGAAAGAGAGAGAAAGAGAGGGAAAGAGATAATAAAGAGAAAGAGAGAGAGAGAACGAGAAAGAAAACAATTTGAGAAAGATAATCATTTAACAACAAGTGACCCCCACTCCTACCATTACAAAGTGTTCAAATGCCAAGAGGTGACCATAGAACAGAGTCCACTCAGCCAGCTGGTTCTGAGGCTCAGATCACTAACCCCTACCAACCCAACAAAGCCTCAGGACAGCACTCAGACAATCTGACCAAATTACCAACCAAACTATCACAAAGCAAAATGAAAAATGTATTGGAAATACTATTTGGCTCTAAATAGACAGTATACGGTGTGACCACTGTGACTGATAGAAAACTGAGGAAAATCTTGACTATGTACAGACTCAGTGAGCACAGCCTGACCATTGAGACCGGTCGCCATAGACAAACTTAGCTGGCCAGAGAGGAAAGGCTGTGCTCACTCTGCCCACAGAGAGAGGTCGAGACAGAGCTGTACTTTCTGTCAAATTGAGACAGATATTCGGACATTAAAAATACATTCTTCCTCCGAATTATAAAACAATATAAAGAATATGAAAACTTAAATAATGAAGATGCATGCTTGGTGAAAAAATGAAATGCTGTGTTTTGGCAGCAAAATGTGTGGCCTCCAGAGACAACATGAGAGAAAACCAGTGAAGAAATATAGTGTGATTATTAATATTATTCTCATAATTCTTATTTTCTGTAATTGCTGTTATATTACCACTATTATTACTATGACTTTATTACTAACAGTCTTTTATCTTCTTGTTGGACAAACTTTGCTATAGTTACTTTGACAATGGAAGTGTTTACTTTCCATGTCAATAAAGTATTTTGACTTGAATTGAGAGAGAAAAAGAGAGAATGAGAGAGAGAAAGAGAAAGAGAGAGCGAGAGAAATTCATGTCGACTAAACCAATGCCAGGGGGAGGAAAGAGATAAACGAAGAGAGGAAGAAAGAAAAACAGTCAGGGGAAAACCACAGTTTCCTCATTCTTCCCCAGGCCTCTGAAGGGCCATAAGACCTTGTGGGTGACCTCTCCCACACAACCCCACCCTCCACATCCTCCACACACTCACATGCTCACACACAACCCCAGCAGCAAGTCATCATGGCCTCACTACTGACTCTGAGAGACAGTCCTGTCAGACTGAAGACAATATATTCACTGTTGTTGTGTGCACTCTATCTGGTTGGCTGGTCTGTGCTGAGCCAGGGGCACGCTGCCCTCTCAGTAAGTGGGAGGAGAAAGGCAAGAAAGAGAAGGGTTGGGTGTGGTGATTCCAATGTCTCACTTCCTACCTCTTCCCTGTGTCATGGTAAATAGGATCTTATATCTGTTCATCATTAACAATGCAGGCCCAGCCCCATCCCCAGACCTACACAGCACCAGCTCTACGTAGCAGAATGCATTATAGTTTTAATCAGCAGATATGATTGCTTTGTCCTCCGTCTGACTGGGGCCCACATGGGGCTTCGCTGGCGCTTCATGACAACTAGCTGTCGAGAGAAAGAGAAATGAAAAGACATAAAAAGGTTTAATGATATTAAATCTGACAGAGCCTATGAATGGGTTTTAAAGGGAAGGGATGGCGGGAATGGGGGAGAAATCTAATCTGTTTTCCTCTTGTCATAACTTTGGAATTGGAGGCGACTGGGGTGTGGAGAATCGCTTGGTCAGGTCTGGCATCTGTTTATCCCTCTCGATGGTAGGTGCTCTACTACTTTGGCCTGGAGATAAAGAGGATTACTCCAGAAGCCATAAAACCATGCCTGCTTCCCAAATGGTACTCTACTCCCTACATAATGCCCTGGTTCCTTGTCAAAAAATATTGCACTAAAAAGGGAATAGGGTGCCATTTGGGAAACACCCCATGACAGAAACCCTGATGGGGGTCCATGGTGGCACCCACCCAAACAGCTCTGGTCTGGCCAGGCTCTGAACTCTTTCTCCTTCCCCTTGTATTTCCCGGCTCCCCTTTAAATCCCTCTCTTCCTCTCTCTCTCCATGTCTCTCCGGCTCCCTCTCTCTCCCCATTCGTTGTCATATCGTGCCAAAATAATCAAACGTAAATAATTATCCGTGGCTCCCGGGAAGCGGCCTTGTCACTAATTAGAGATGTTTTGTGGGAAGTTGGGAATCGAGGGACATATTTTTCCCTAGTGGGACTTTCTCATCTGGTGCCCCTTGTTATTCTTGTCCAACGTTCACAGCACTACGTGCATACTAAATACTAAAAATACAGATTGTGTTTTTTTTCTCTGGGCTGAGATGTGTCCCAGCTGGCTGTGGCAGTGCTCGTTATTCTGGTGAAAGTGTTTGGCTCCTGGTTTGCCTCATTAGAATGTTTAGACATCAGGGGCTAGAAGAACACAACAGAGCTCCGTGACTCAGAGACAAGGGTCAGGAACCAAGGCCTCACAGGACCACTGTTGTCTCCAGAAGGGAATGGCACACCCCCATGAGTGTCTCTATCCACCCCCTCCCTCTCCCTCTATGCCTGTGTCCCTTTGCTCTCTCTCTCTAACAATGTTGCAGATGTAGCGAAGAGGAGAAGATAGGAAGAGGAGAGGAGAGGGAAGAGAAGATAGGGAAGGGAAGGGAAGAGGAGTGAAGAGAAAAGAAGAGGAGAGGAGAGGGAAGAGGAGAGGAGTGCTGACTGATCAGTTGAGCCAGTGTCAGTCAAAGCCTCCCTCACAAGGCTTTATGTGAGCTACACCATACAGCTGGCCATGTGCCAGATGTGATGACCTCAAAGGACAATTCTGAGGGGCAGTGTGTACAAACAGCAAGGCAGTATCCAAACACATGTTCATATCATCAGTGCATCTTGCTCTAAACTGTACAAAGATACCGTATCCTTCTAGTCTAAGGGTGGCAGAATTGATAACCTCTAAGAAAAATAGCCATGTGTACAGACAGAATCCCAATCATTTAATACAGTGCAAATAGTTCCAGTCCCAGTGTGTTTGTATCTCTATTGCACATCTCAATGCAGGGAATTCAGCTGACAAGCAGTCAGTTGTGAGGATCCACAAGGGGCATCGTACGAACAGCGATCTGAATCAGCTTCAAACCAAGAGGCAGATCAACCATACACACACACACACACAACCCACAATGTCAACTGCCATTGTCACAAAAAGACAGTGTCTCCAGAACAGATCAACATTGTACAGATATATATGACTTACCTGTGTTAAACCCAGCGGAGAGGGGAGGACGGCACAGGGTGCAGCACATGTGTTAAACCCAGAGGAGAGGGGAGGACGGCACAGGATGCAGCACATGTGTTAAACCCAGAGGAGAGGGGAGGACGTCACAGGGTGCAGCACATGTGTTAAACCCAGCGGAGAGGGGAGGACGGCACAGGGTGCAGCACATGTGTTAAACCCAGAGGAGAGGGGAGGACGGCACAGGGTGCAGCACATGTGTTAAACCCAGAGGAGAGGGGAGGACGGCACAGGATGCTGCACATGTGTTAAACCCAGAGGAGAGGGGAGGACGGCACAGGATGCAGCACATGTGTTAAACCCAGAGGAGAGGGGAGGACGGCACAGGATGCAGCACATGTGTTAAACCCAGAGGAGAGGGGAGGACGGCACAGGATGCAGCACATGTGTTAAACCCAGAGGAGAGGGGAGGACGGCACAGGGTGCAGCACATGTGTTAAACCCAGAGGAGAGGGGGGACGGCACAGGGTGCAGCACATGTGTTAAACCCAGAGGAGAGGGGAGGACGGCACAGGGTGCAGCACATGTGTTAAACCCAGAGGAGAGGGGAGGACGGCACAGGGTGCAGCACATGTGTTAAACCCAGAGGAGAGGGGAGGACGGCACAGGGTGCAGCACATGTGTTAAACCCAGAGGAGAGGGGAGGACGGCACAGGGTGCAGCACATGTGTTAAACCCAGAGGAGAGGGGAGGATGGCACAGGGTGCAGCACATGTGTTAAACCCAGTGGAGAGGGGAGGACGGCACAGGATGCAGCACATGTGTTAAACCCAGAGGAGAGGGGAGGACGGCACAGGATGCAGCACATGTGTTAAACCCAGTGGAGAGGGGAGGACGGCACAGGATGCAGCACATGTGTTAAACCCAGAGGAGAGGGGAGGACGGCACAGGATGCAGCACATGTGTTAAACCCAGAGGAGAGGGGAGGACGGCACAGGATGCAGCACATGTGTTAAACCCAGAGGAGAGGGGAGGACGGCACAGGGTGCAGCACATGTGTTAAACCCAGAGGAGAGGGGGGACGGCACAGGGTGCAGCACATGTGTTAAACCCAGAGGAGAGGGGAGGACGGCACAGGGTGCAGCACATGTGTTAAACCCAGAGGAGAGGGGAGGACGGCACAGGGTGCAGCACATGTGTTAAACCCAGAGGAGAGGGGAGGACGGCACAGGGTGCAGCACATGTGTTAAACCCAGAGGAGAGGGGAGGACGGCACAGGGTGCAGCACATGTGTTAAACCCAGAGGAGAGGAGAGGACGGCACAGGGTGCAGCACATGTGTTAAACCCAGAGGAGAGGGGAGGACGGCACAGGGTGCAGCACATGTGTTAAACCCAGAGGAGAGGGGAGGATGGCACAGGGTGCAGCACATGTGTTAAACCCAGAGGAGAGGGGAGGATGGCACAGGGTGCAGCACATGTGTTAAACCCAGAGGAGAGGGGAGGACGGCACAGGGTGCAGCACATGTGTTAAACCCAGAGGAGAGGAGAGGACGGCACAGGGTGCAGCACATGTGTTAAACCCAGAGGAGAGGGGAGGACGGCCTATGATAATAACAAGGCCCTGAGAGAAGTGAATGCCTATGATAATAACAAAGGTATGTTTACTGTATTTCATGAGGACATTATTTGGCGGTTGTAGGCCTACACACAATCTATCAGACAGCATATCTATCTGTCTGCTGTCTCGAATCTGGTGACTGTTGTATATGGGCCCTGTCAAATAAACAAATGAAAGACATTAACCGGAGTGTACATTATAGTGATCATACTGATTCCCTTCACATATTGGACCAACACACACACACACACACACACACACACACACACACACACACACACACACACACACACACACACACACACACACACACACACACACACACACACACACACACACACACACACACACACACACACACACACACACACACACACACACACACAGACAGATTCCTGTAACACATTGGTCCAACTCCAACCCTTTCTGGAAATCGACAACAGATGCTGGAGACAGGAAAAACAAATCCTAAAATGAAGCCCCATCTGATTGAATACGATCTACACCATAACGTCTGGCTGCGAGCTGGCACACACACACAAACCCACAAGCAAGTTTGTGAACACACACACACAAAACCTGCAATGTCAACCACCATTGTGATAAGTATTAAACCCAACACAGATGGTAAAATTATACAAAATGTTGCCCCTAATTTCCAGCAGTTTCCTGCTGGCAGTAAGTCAGCCGGTTTCCGGACTCAAAACAGAGCTCTTTTAAATGCATTGCAGTCTCTGTAATACATGGCATGTACCACATTTACCCCCCTATTCCCTAAGTAGTCCACTACTTTTAAACAGGGCCCATACGGCTCTGGTCAAAAGTAGTGGAATTTGAAGTGAACGGGGTGCCATTTAGGACGCAACTTTGGCCATGATTCCCTAAAAGACCAGTTAAAACCAACATAATGATAATTGAGCAGTACATTTACTGTGTGTGGGTATAACATGGCATATGGAGACCTGATTCTGATGACATAGTATTCTGTGTCCCAAATGGAACCCTATATTCCCTATATAGTGCTCTATCTTTGACCAAGGCCTATGTAGGGAAAAGGGTTCCTCTTGGGACATATGCATCTAGGTTTTAAAGAAGGGTAGAAATAACCAATGATTTAATGCTTGAGTCATGGATAGATCCGTTTGCACATGATCTCAGGGCAGCCATTTTAGTTTTGTGGGTGACGGTAGCGATGGTAACGATTGTTTCTCTGGTTTAATTAGCGCTGTTGGAACAGGCCGGCTGAGGTCAAGATTAAGTGCTGTGATTTATACATTTCCAATATCATCTAGCTAAAGAGAGACTACATTATATGTCTTTTCAGGGAGCAACAAAATATGTAAAAAATAAAAATTACATAAAAACCTAAGTGGGATATGGCTATAGCCTGTACCAGCTGATGTGTTTTCTAAAGGTCCTCAACCACATTTGAAAGCAGAGTATTTGTTCTAATTATATCTAGGCCAGGAACAGATGAAAAAAAGTTGAACGTGCATAATAGGCCTTGCATACACTCTGATTCGTACAGGTGCTTTGTACTCTTCCCATTCAAACATTGTATGTCAAACTAGAGTGCTGCTTGTGTATGGGAGGTTTTTATATTTCAATTACAATACGATAGGCCAACTTACTCTCTGGACCAGAACATATTCTCTGAGTAATACAAGCTTGTTTAGCTGTCTAATTCAGACATTTTGGAATATAAAATTGTCTGTATGTCTGGCTCGAAATGGTGCAACTGTTTGTAATAATTTCCTGGTTTTGTATAACACATACTGTCATGCCTTGATCTGTTTCACCTGTCCCTGTGATTGTCTCCACCCCCTCCAGGTGTCGCTAAATTCCCCCAGTGTATTTATCCCTGTGTTTCCTGTCTCTGACAGTTTGTCTTGTATCTTTAGTCAAGTCAACCAGTGTGTTTTCCCCCGTACTCCTTTTCTATTGTCTTTTGTTAGTCTTCCCGGTTTTGACCTCTGCCTGACTCTGGACTACTTTCCTGCCTGCCTGATCATCCTGTCTGCCCTGACCTTGAATCTGCCTGGCCTTCGGTACCTATTGGACTTGGAACTGGTTTTGACCTTTTGCCTGTACACGACCATTTTCTTGCCTACCCCTTTTTGGATTTATAAACATTGTAAGACTCCAACCATCTGCCTCCTGTGTCTGCATCTGGGTCTTGCCTTGTGTCATGAGTACGAACTGGCTGTGACAGACCCAGCAGACTTGAACCAGCTCCGCCACAATGTCTCCCTGCAGGGAGACACCATTAGGAGACATGGGGAGTTGGTACAGGGCCTTTTGGAAGGGCTCAGGTCCTTGACGGAATGACACGACCATGGGTTAAAGGCTATTATGGAGCAAATCAGGGAGTTATCTCAGAGGCTGCCTGCGGTGAGGTTGTACAGCTTATCCCGGCTCCCCGATAACCCCGCTTACCACCTCTGGAATGATATTCGGGGAATCCTGGTACATTCTGGGGTTTTCTTTCTCAGTGCTCGCTTATTTTTGAGCTACAGCCATCTTCGTTTACTTCAGACCAATCGAAGATAGCGTATATTAGTATGTTAATGTTGGGAAGGGCGCTCTCCTGGGCTACGGCAGTTTGGGAGCAACAGTCTGCCATTTGTGGTCATCTGGAGGAATTTATGGCAGAGTTGAGAAAGGTATTTGAGTTTCCGGTATCCGGGAGAAAGGTGGCCAGTAAACTGTTTGACTTGCGTCAACTCCCGTAGTGTGACAGACTACGCAGTTGAAATTCACACATGGGCCACCGAGAGTGCCTGGAATCCGGAGTTTCTTTTCGATAGTTTTCTGCACAGATTATCTAAGGAGGTAAAGGATGAGCTAGCTGCTCGGGAACTGCCAGTGGACATCGACTCCCTAATTGCCCTAACCATTAAAATTGATGGACGCCTAAGTGAAGGCAGGAGTAAGAGGTCTGGTCTCGGGCACACTCGTGCACCCGCTATGGCTCGTTCACGGGAAACCTGAAGTTTCCGATGGCAGCTTTTCCGAGAGGATTTGAAGCCACCCGAGCACTCTCGTGAATATACGATGGGTGAGTTGGATACTCCTGAGCCTATGCAGTTGGGAAGAGCTAGGTTATCAGTTGGGGAACGCTCACGGAGGATGAATCGTAACTGTTGTCTGTACTGTGGAGGGGCAGGACATTTTATAGCTACCTGCCCTATTAGGAAACCCTTGTCTCTAGTGGTACCAGTACTATGGTGAGTCAGGCTGGGAGTTCCCTAATTCCCATCACTCGCACACCCTGTTTTGTGCTTGTGCTGTGGGGAGACCAATCTAAGTCTCTCCGAGTGCTCATTGACTGTAGGGCTGATAAAGCTTTATGGATGCCACTATTGCTTCGGAGCTTGGTATTCCCACTCAGCCTCTCTCTGTTCCCATGGATGCTGGGGCACTGGACAGATGCTCTATAGAATAAGTCACCCATAGTACTGTGCCTGTTCAATTATGGGTTTCTGGTAACCAGTGAGACAATACAGTTCCTCCTCATTGCATCTCCCCATGTTCCAGTTGTTTTGGGATTTTCCTGGCTTCAAAAGCACAATCCTGTGATTGACTGGACCACAAGCTCCATCCTGAGTTGAAGCCCATTTTGCTATTCCTACTGCCTTCAAGCAGCACAGCCTTCCTCAAGTCTTCCTCGGGATGTTAGCAAGGCTGTGGATGTCTCTGCTATTCCTACTGCCTTCAAGCAGCACATCCATCCTCAAGTCGTCTTCCTCAGGATGTTAGCAAGGCTGTGGATGTCTCTGCTATTCCTACTGCCTTCAAGCAGCACAGCCTTCCTCTAGTCGTCTTCCTCAGGATGTTAGCAAGACTGTGGATGTCTCTGCTATTCCTACTGCCTTCAAGCAGCACAGCCTTCCTCAAGTCTTCCTCGGGATGTTAGCAAGGCTGTGGATGTCTCTGCTATTCCTACTGCCTTCAAGCAGCACATCCATCCTCAAGTCTTCCTCGGGATGTTAGCAAGACTGTGGATGTCTCTGCTATTCCTACTGCCTTCAAGCAGCACAGCCATCCCCAAGTCGTCTTCCTCGGGATGTTAGCAAGACTGTGGATGTCTCTGCTATTCCTACTGCCTTCAAGCAGCACAGCCATCCCCAAGTCGTCTTCCTCAGGATGTTAGCAAGACTGTGGATGTCTCTGCTATTCCTACTGCCTTCAAGCAGCACAGCCATCCCCAAGTCATCTTCCTCAGGATGTTAGCAAGACTGTGGATGTCTCTGCTATTCCTACTGCCTTCAAGCAGCACAGCCTTCCTCAAGTCGTCTTCCTCAGGATGTTAGCAAGACTGTGGATGTCTCTGCTATTCCTACTACCTTCAAGCAGCACAGCCTTCCTCTAGTCGTCTTCCTCAGGATGTTAGCAAGACTGTGGATGTCTCTGCTATTCCTACTGCCTTCAAGCAGCACAGCCTTCCTCAAGTCGTCTTCCTCAGGATGTTAGCAAGACTGTGGATGTCTCTGCTATTCCTACTGCCTTCAAGCAGCACATCCATCCCCAAGTCGTCTTCCTCAGGATGTTAGCAAGACTGTGGATGTCTCTGCTATTCCTACTGCCTACAAGCAGCACATCCATCCCCAAGTCATCTTCCTCAGGATGTTAGCAAGACTGTGGATGTCTCTGCTATTCTTACTGCCTTCCCCCGCACCGTCCTTATGATTGTGCCATTGATCTTCTCCCAGGCACTACACCACCTCCAGGTCAGTTGTATTCTCTGTCTGGACCAGAGACCAAAGCTATGGAGGAGTACATAGAGGAGTCTCCGGCGACTGGGGCCGTCCATCCTTCTGCATCTCCTGCCAGCGCAGGGTTTTTCTTTGTGGAGAAGGACAAAACCCTGTGTCCGTGCATTGACTACTGGGGATTTAACAACGTTACTGTTAATTGTTACCCCCTAGCTCACCTCTCCTCTCCTCTGCATTTGAACCTCTACAGGAGGCCACCATGTTTTCCAGGTTGGACCTTCGGAATGCCTACCACCTGGTTCGGATACGTGAGGGGAATGAGTGGAAGACATCCTTCAACACAGCCAGTGGACATTATGAGTACCAGGTCATGCCGTTTGGACTCACCAACGCCCCCGTTGTTTTCCAGGCTTTGGTTAACGATGTGCTCCGGGACATGCTAAACCGTTTTGTGTTCGTCTCCATTGGCAACACATCCTATTTTTTTCCCCGATCTGCCCAAGAACATGTACTTCATGTCAGACAGGTCCTTCAGTGCCTCCTGGAGTACCAATTGATTGTGAAAGCCGAGAAGTGAGTTCCACCACTCTACTATCACCGTTCTCTACTATCACCACTAACTAACATTGAGTGGCTGCTGCCAAAATACTTAATCAAATCTCTAGCCACTTTAATAATTAAATTGGATGTAATACATGTACAAAAACAAGATCCAACAAACTCAGGTGGAAAACAGGCTGCCTAAGTATGATCCCCAATCAGAGACAACGATAGACAGCTGCCTCTGATTGGGAACCATACCCGGGCAACAAAGAAATAGAACACATAGATTTGCCCACCCAAGTCACACCCTGACCTAGCCAAATAGAGAATAAATTTAAAAAAGTTCAGGGCGTGACATCGGAACTAGAAGCACAAGCATTTCGCTTCTTGGTTGTGCTAACTTCTACCACAGTTTCATTTGAGATTACAGCACCCTGGCAGCCCCCCTCTCAGCACTCACCTCCCCCAAGGTACCGTTCAAATGGTCCCCAACTGTCGACAAAGCCTTTGTGAGCCTGAAGCATTGGTTCACAACAGCACCCATCCTCTTCCATCCGGACCCCTCGTGTCAATTTGTGGTGGAAGTTGATGCTTCGTTTGATGCTTCGTCCCAGCTATCAGCCCAGGACCAAAAGCTTCATCCCTGTGCCTTCCTGTCCCATCGTCTCAATCCTGCAGAGAGGAACTACGACCTAGCCAACCGATAGTCCTGGTGGTTAAGATGGCGTTGGAAGAGTGGAGGCACTGGCTGGAAGGAGCAGAACAACCATTCTTGGTCTGCACCAACCATAAAAACGTGGAATATCATGCAGCCACCACTATGCTTGAATATGGAGAGTGGTACTCAGTTACTGTGTCTTGTATTGAATTTGTCCAAAACATAATGTTTTGTATTTAGAACAAAAAGTGAAAAGCTTTACCACATTATTTTACAGTATTACTTTAGTGCCTTGTTGCAAACATGATGCATGTTTTAGAATATTTGTATTCTGTACAGTCTTCTTTCTTTTTGTTCTGTGAATTAGGTTAGTATTGTGGACTAACTACAATGTTGTTTCTCCTATCGCAACCATTAAACTCAAACTGTTTCAAAGTAACCATTGGCCTCATTGTGAAATCCCTGAGCAGTTTCCTTCCTCTCTGTTAACTGAGTTAGGAAGGGCTCCTGTATATTTGTAGTGACTGGGTGTGTTGATACACCATCTGTGTATCAACACAGATATTTCACAGGTATTTCTATGTTTCGGCCTAGTATGGTTCTCAATCAGAGGCAGGTGTCATTAGTTGTCTCTGATTGAGAATCATACTTAGGTAGCCTGGGTTTCACTGTGTGTTTGTGGGTGATTGTTCCTGTCTCTGTGTTTTGCACCAGATAGGGCTGTTTTGGGTTTTCACGGTTCTTGTTTTTGTTAGTTTGTTCATGTGAAGTGGTTTATTAAAACATGAATCTAAACAACCACGCTGCGCTTTGGTCCGCCTCTCCGTCAATGGAAGAAATCCCTGACACCCTCCAAAGTGTAAATAACTTCACCATGCTCAAATGGATATTCAATGTCTGCATTTTGTTTTTTAGCTATGTACCAATAGGTGTCCTTTGTGAGGCATTGGAAAACCTCCCTGGTCTTTGTGGTTGAATCTGTGTTAGAAATGCACTGTTTGACTGAGGGACCTTATATATGATTGCATGTGTGGGATACAGAGATAAGGTTGTCATTCAACAATCATGTTGAACACTATTGCAACTTATTATGTGACTTGTTAAACACATTTTTACTCCTGAACTTATTTAAGCTTACCATAACAAAGGGGTTGAATACTTATTGACGTAATTTGCAAACCTTTTGAAGAAAGGAAACAGTGTGCAAATCTAAATGTAATGTATTTTAAATTCAGGCTGTAACACATGTGGAGACAGTCAGGTGGTGTCAATACTTTCTGAAGGCACTGTACACACACACACACACACACACACACAGCATCCGACCACTAGTCCTAATCCAAACCCAGACGGTGCTCCTTTGTTCAATCAGTCACTTCTTCTCTCCATCAGGATATACAGTACAACATGTGTCCCAAGTGGCACCCTGTTCCCTATATAGTGCACTACATTTGGCCAGAGGGTAGGGTGCCATCTGGGACTCAGCCATAGTAGAGGACTGGCCTAGGGCACAGTCTTGTTTTTCTACTGAAGGAAGTAGCTCTTGGATGGATTTACGATTTGTATTATGACAAGCTAAACTGATACCAGCCAGACTACAGCAGTGAGGCAACCTGTCCCTAGATTGAGGCTCTAGACTCCAGAGAGAGCTGGGGAGAGCGAGAGAGAAAGAAAGGGACACAGAGAGTGAGATGGGGAGAGAGAGAGAATCGGAACTACACTAATGAGAGCTGTAGGACAACCTGTCCCTAGATTGAGGCTCCAGAGAGACAGGGCCTACGGATAGGAAGAGTGGAACATGCTGGGCGCTCTCAAACACACAGTGCAGTATATTTATGACAACCTAAAGCTGATACCAGACAACAGCTCAGGGCAACCTGTCACAAGACTACTACAGTAGCGATAGGGCTGAGGGGGCAAGCTGTCCCGACAGTGAGGAGACCAGGCCTGGGGAGTGGAAAATGTTGTGCTATCAAACCATGGCTCAAACCACATACTGAACAGTACAGAAAACAGAGCTGGTGGGCAAACTGTCCCAGGAGTGAGAATACAAGCATACTGGGTCGGGGCATAGCTCGGAAGATGCTGCGCTCTCAAGTCATGGCTCCAAATATACTAAACTGTACATTCCAAGACTAGAGAAGCAGAAGCTTGGGGATGTCTCTAGTGAGGTGCTGAGGACACATAACGCCTGGAGGAAGGAAGAATATGTGCTTATTGTGCTGTAACACATCAAATACAGTACAACTAATACACAATCTGCCTGAATGAACCACTGTGGATGAGGTGAGTTTCACTCAGTTCGACATAAATCTATGCAATTACATCTTCCACTGGCAGTCAAAACAAAAACACAATCTATTCCATGTTTTTCTATGCAAGTCTATGCATTTATCAAGTATGCTATTACACACTTTATTTTACAACATAACCACCAGGCAATTACAGTACCTAAACATGATAAATTATAGTACCTAAATATGATAAATTGCAGTACCTAAACATGATAAATTATAGTACCTAAATATGATAAATTGCAGTACCTAAACATGATAAATTATAGTACCTAAATATGATAAATTGCAGTACCTAAACATGATAAATTACGGTACCTAAACATTATAAATTACAGTACCTAAGCATGATAAATGATATTACCTAAAAATGATAATGTGGTATTATTAAAAGCTAGTCAGATGTTCAGTTAGCTGCATGTGGTGGTGGATTAGCGACTCATTTGTCACTGGCACAACACATAAAACAGGGTGGCGCTAACTGACAGATGCTAACAGATAGCACGCACGCACGCACGCACACACACACACACACACACACACACACACGCACGCACGCACGCACGCACGCACGCACGCACACACACACACACACACACACACACACACACACACACACACACACACACACACACACACACACACACACACACACACACAAATTGTTGGTGTTAGCTGACAGATGCTATATACAGATAGCAGCAACCCTTCATTAAAGCCTTAGGATAGTTGAATTACAGCACAGCTATTATTAACAGCTCGCCAGCTGTCCGATGCATATCTGCTTGCTTGATTACGGCATGTCCTGCCTAAAATATAGCAATACTGTAATACACAAGGAGGGGTGATTATTTGTGGTTTAACTGTGCTATGATCATAGGCAGGAGATGGTAGCCACATCTTTCAATTAGGCCACAATCCCAATGTAGCTGGTCTACTCGCACTGTTTACTTGGGCATCATTTACATAATTTGCTTTACTTTACTTGGGCATAATTTGCATAATTTGCTTCACTTAACTTGGGCATAATTTGCATAATTTGCTTCCTAATTCTGGTAGCTACCTTTTATGTATTGCCTTTGCTGAACCATACATTAACTGGTGATATAAAGGCAATGTATACAAGCTAGCTAGCTACAGTGATCCACCAGTAACAGCCTTTAGAGATAGCAGTGGGTACATGCTTCAGAATGATAGGATATAGAGGTATTCTACCTGCATACTCAGTGCTACATGGAGTCTGTGTTCACACCTGGTGCTTTTCATCTCTAAACATCCTACTAGGCACACATTGGTTGAATCAACGTTGTTTCCACATCATTTCAATGAAATGACTTTGAACCAACATGGAAAAGACGTTGAATTGACTTCTGTGCCCAGTGTAACGTTACTTGCAAAACCCACTCGGCAAAAATAGGTTGAATCAACGTTGTTTCCAAATAATTTCAACCCAAAGAAATCTATGTGATGACGTTGAATGAACATGGAAAATAATTGGATTTGCAAAAAGTCCCCAACGTAAGGGCATTTCCCATTTTCTCACCCAGCTTTGAACCTAAATCCAATGACATGGGAAATGCTTCGTTGATTTCACATTGAATTCCCGTTTGTGGACAACTCAACCAACTGTAAATCAAAACTAGACGTTGAACTGACATCTGTGCCCAGTGGGAAGGTTATGTAGGTGTGATTTTAGCTTTCTAACCCTAAATGCGGTTAGCTACTCAGGTGATCGATTGTTAACAACAAGTTTAGATAGGGGCAGCTCTATGCTCCAGCATGGAGGGAACCTGACAGCATAATCCTGCTAGATACTCACGGTGCAACAGGAAGCTACAGGGAGCCTGTGTACGCTCCTGGTGCTTATCATCTCTAAACATGTTTCATTTGACCACACAGCAGGTTGAAATCAGCTTTACAGCAGCGTAACAACATAACAACAAAGCAGATATGCAGCAGCAGGCAGAACTTAGTTAGCTAGCTCTCTCTCTCTCTCTTTCACACACACACACGCACGCACGCGCACGCACGCACACACACACACACACACACACACACACACACACACACACACACACACACACACACACACACACACACACACACACACACACACACACACACACACACACACACACACACACACACACACACACACACACACACACACACACACACACACACACACACACACACAGGCAGCACTTGACTTAGCTAGCTCCTGCCTTAGGAGAAGGGTAGTGATCTAGGGAAAGGCCTGATCTCTACAAAACCATTCAACCACTAAAGACTCCTCTCTGCCTCTCCACCGTACAACTGGTTATCTTAATTGAATATCGAGCGCCAGATTGATCATTCGTTTAATACATGTGTAAATTGTTGATAAGACTTGGGGGTGGTTCCAGTTAAATTCAATCACCCTTTTTGATTTGAACAAAACTTTCTATACATATGTGCCCATGATAGAGTGGTTAGAAAGCAACTTTCTGGACCTGAATGCCAAAACATTAAAGAGATAGAGGTGATCAAAGTTGACCAATTTTGCATCCCCCACCATAACATGAGAACATATATGTCTTCATCACTGGAAAAGATAAACAGTTGAGTTTGATATCATGTGAAAGCTATACAAACAGGGTTTTTGAACTACTTGATCATTTCTAAAAATTATATAGAGTACATTATATACAGCATAATACGCTGTACTGTAGCTTAGACCCTATTTGACATAATCTGAGGTGCTTGTGCTGTGCATGCCAGCATGCTCTTGAGTACAGGGTGGGTGTCATTTCAATCATAGGAATAGAATTCATAGAATGGACATGTCCATTCAGACAACTGCAATTTAGCTGGTAAATCAGTTTAGATAATTGACATTAAAGGATAAAAATGAAGAAAAAAAAACATTTTAGACCTTTGTGATACAGCCTGGATTGGAACCAGGGTGTCTGTAATGACTCCTATAACACTGAGATGCTGTGCCATAGACCTCTGTGCCACTCGGGAGCCCATGTATGAAAAGTTTTGTTCAAAACAGAATGGGTGCGGTCGAAAAGTGATGGGGGGTTAGGGGAAATAGATGAAGAGGCATTAAAGCCCCAACGTTAAGAACTCTGGTTCCCCTTCAGTGCGGAGTCACTATGATGTTTGAGTACAACATTATAATTTGAATGTATGCTAATTGTATGCTAATGTTCTAATACTGAGATCAAAAGAGAAAGTGCAAAAGTGCTGAGTTAAAACGGCATCCAAACACTTCACAGACGGTTTCCATCAAACTGCTTGTGCTTTGCAAAGCATGCGTCCATGATCTTCTCTCTGAAAAATATCATTCTAATTCCAGAAAGGTCACACTTTACTCAAAGCTCTTGACCCCCAATATAACATACTGTACATATAATTCATTTAGACTTTAATAAGATCTCTATGACACCATAGATGTGTTAGCCGTTGGTTCAACCGCAATAGGCCATATGTGTCCTTGGGTAAGTTAAAAGGTGCAAATAAAACACATGATTAAATGTGTTAGCCGTTGGTTCAACCGCAATAGGCCATATGTGTCCTTGGGTAAGTTAAAAGGTGCAAATAAAACACATGATTAAATGTGTTAGCAGTTGGTTCAGATAAATGTACTCCCCTTCAGAACCAGTAGCTCCTGAGTTGTAAGAGGAACCATTCAAACAAAGTGCTTTAAGGTTCCTCTAAGGTTTGTGAGAGAGGTGAGGAATGGCAGGACCAAGGATGGAGAAAAAAAGGATTTCATGGCCCAGCAGTTCATTAGGCCTAATTAACAGCTGATCAGGAGATGATGGGTGGCTACAGCATGTCACTAAGAAATACATTTTATCTCATCAAGCATTGATTATTTGAATCAGCTGTGTAGTGCTAGGGTAAAAAACTAAATGTGCACCCGGGGGGCAGGACTGAGTTTGGGAAACCCTGCCCTGAGTAGTGCACCACTAGGGCCCGTTCAATCCCTTTAATGTTACTAATTCTAACTAAAGACAGAGGGGACATCTTTAGTTAGAGGGGACGTCAGTAACGTAAGCGTAAACTCAGTAACATAATCTAATTACTTTTAGATTACTGTCTCCTTAAGAGTCATTAGAAGAAGACAAAAAGGATCAAACAAAAGCATTTGTGAGTCAGCATCGTGGTCTCTGACATCATAGTGGTCTCTGACATCATAGTGGTCTCTGACATCATAGTGGTCTCTGACATCATAGTGGTCTCTGACATCATAGTGGTCTCTGACATCATAGTGGTCTCTGACATCTTAGTGGTCTCTGACATCATAGTGACCTCTGACATCATAGTGACCTCTGACACCATTGTGGCTCTGACTTGTGATCAGACCTGCTCAGGTGGAACAAACTTAAACTTGCACCTTTTTTCAATGCTGAATTGAATGTCATTTAGAGAAGAGAAAGGTGTCATAATGTAATCCTTTCTGAATGTAAAAGTAATCCAAGAAGTAACCATCTCGTTTTTCGAAAGTATCTGTGCTCTGCAGTAGTGTTGTGTGGGTAAAATCACTGTGGAAGCCAAGCCAGTGAAAAAGCCATATCACAGCATATGTTGTGATAACTGCGTTGTTTGCTCTATAACCCCTTCGTTCATACGCCACCATGACATACAATAAGGCTGTGACAACAAAAAGACAACAGTCACACAGTAGCGGAATACATTCAACTACACAAACATTTTTTTTATTACAAAACTGGAGAGCAACAAAGCAAATATTGCATGTAACAAACAGTTAGTTATATGACCTGCAGTATGGTCAAGGAAGTTAATGTCTTTGACAGTTTACTAAACAACTACTGATGTAGTACCAGGGAGATACCTCCAGTCAGCACAACAACTTCTGATGTAGAACCAGGGAGTTACCTCCAGTCAGCACAGCAACTACTGATGTAGAACCAGGGAGATACCTCCAGTCTGATGTAGAACCAGGGAGTTACCTCCAGTCAGCACAACAACTTCTGATGTAGAACCAGGGAGTTACCTCCAGTCAGCACAGCAACTACTGATGAAGAACCAGGGAGATACCTCCAGTCTGATGTAGAACCAGGGAGTTACCTCCAGTCTGATGTAGAACCAGGGAGTTACCTCCAGTCAGCACAACAACTTCTGATGTAGAACCAGGGAGTTACCTCCAGTCAGCACAGCAACTACTGATGTAGAACCAGGGAGATACCTCCAGTCTGATGTAGAACCAGGGAGTTACCTCCAGTCTGATGTAGAACCAGGGAGTTACCTCCAGTCTGATGTAGAACCTGGGAGTTACATCCAGTCAGCACAACAACTTCTGATGTAGAACCAGGGAGTTACCTCCAGTCAGCACAGCAACTACTGATGTAGAACCAGGGAGATACGTCCAGTCTGATGTAGAACCAGGGAGTCACCTCCAGTCTGATGTAGAACCAGGGAGTTACCTCCAGTCTGATGTAGAACCTGGGAGTTACCTCCAGTCTGATGTAGAACCAGGGAGATACCTCCAGTCTGATGTAGAACCAGGGAGTTACCTCCAGTCAGCATAGCAACTACTGATGTAGAACCAGGGAGTTACCTCCAGTCTGATGTAGAACCAGGGAGTTACCTCCAGTCAGCACAACAACTACTGATGTAGAACCAGGGAGTTACCTCCAGCCTGATGTAGAACCAGGGAGATACCTCCAGTCAGCACAACAACTACTGATGTGGAACCAGGGAGTTACCTCCAGTCAGCACAACAACTATTGATGTAGAACCAGGGAGCTATCTCCCGTCTGATGTAGAACCAGGGAGATACCTCCAGTCAGCACAACAACTACTGATGTAGAACCAGGGAGATACCCCCAGTCAGCACAACAACTACTGATGTAGAACCAGGGAGATACCTCCAGTCTGATGTAGAACCAGGGAGTTACCTCTAGTCAGCACAACAACTACTGATGTAGAACCAGGGATATACCTCCAGTCAGCACAACAACTACTGGTGTAGAACCAGGTAGTTACCTCCAGTCAGCACAACAACTACTGATGCAGAACCAGGGAGATACCTCCAGTCAGCACAGCAACTACTGATGTAGAACCAGGGAGATACCTCCAGTCAGCACAACAACTACTGATGTAGAAGTAGGGAGATACCTCCAGTCAGCACAGCAACTACTGATGTAGAACCAGGGAGATACCTCCAGTCAGCAGAACAACTACTGATGCAGAACCAGGGAGATACCTCCAGTCAGCACAGCAACTACTGGTGTAGAACCAGGGAGATACCTCCAGTCAGCACAGCAACTACTGATGTAGAACCAGGGAGTTACCTCCAGTCTGATGTAGAACCAGGGAGTTACATCCAGTCTGATGTAGAACCAGGGAGTTACCTCCAGTCAGAACAACAACTACTGATGTAGAACCAGGGAGTTACCTCCAGTCTGATGTAGAACCAGGGAGTTACATCCAGTCTGATGTAGAACCATGGAGTTACCTCCAGTCAGAACAACAACTACTGATGTAGAACCAGGGAGTTACCTCCAGTCTGATGTAGAACCAGGGAGTTACATCCAGTCTGATGTAGAACCAGGGAGTTACCTCCAGTCAGAACAACAACTACTGATGTAGAACCAGGGAGTTACATCCAGTCTGATGTAGAACCAGGGAGATACCTCCAGTCAGCACAAGAACTACTGATGTAGAACCAGGGAGATACCTCCAGTCAGCACAGCAACTACTGATGTAGAACCAGGGAGATACCTCCAGTCAGCACAACAACTACTGGTGTAGAACCAGGGAGATACCTCCAGTCAGCACAGCAACTACTGATGTAGAACCAGGGAGTTACCTCCAGTCTGATGTAGAACCAGGGAGTTACATCCAGTCTGATGTAGAACCAGGGAGTTACCTCCAGTCAGAACAACAACTACTGATGTAGAACCAGGGAGTTACCTCCAGTCTGATGTAGAACCAGGGAGTTACATCCAGTCTGATGTAGAACCAGGGAGTTACCTCCAGTCAGAACAACAACTACTGATGTAGAACCAGGGAGTTACATCCAGTCTGATGTAGAACCAGGGAGATACCTCCAGTCAGCACAACAACTACTGATGTAGAACCAGGGAGATACCTCCAGTCAGCACAGCAACTACTGATGTAGAACCAGGGAGATACCTCCAGTCAGCACAACAACTACTGGTGTAGAACCAGGAGATACCTCCAGTCAGCACAGCAACTACTGATGTAGAACCAGGGAGTTACCTCCAGTCTGATGTAGAACCAGGGAGTTACATCCAGTCTGATGTAGAACCAGGGAGTTACCTCCAGTCAGAACAACAACTACTGATGTAGAACCAGGGAGTTACCTCCAGTCTGATGTAGAACCAGGGAGTTACATCCAGTCTGATGTAGAACCAGGGAGTTACCTCCAGTCAGAACAACAACTACTGATGTAGAACCAGGGAGTTACCTCCAGTCTGATGTAGAACCAGGGAGTTACATCCAGTCTGATGTAGAACCAGGGAGTTACCTCCAGTCAGAACAACAACTACTGATGTAGAACCAGGGAGTTACATCCAGTCTGATGTAGAACCAGGGAGATACCTCCAGTCAGCACAACAACTACTGATGTAGAACCAGGGAGATACCTCCAGTCAGCACAGCAACTACTGATGTAGAACCAGGGAGATACCTCCAGTCAGCACAACAACTACTGGTGTAGAACCAGGGAGATACCTCCAGTCAGCACAGCAACTACTGATGTAGAACCAGGGAGATACCTCCAGTCAGCACAACAACTCCTGATGTAGAACCAGGGTGATGTCTCCAGTCAGCACAGCAACTACTGATGTAGAACCAGGGTGATACCTCCAGTCAGCACAGCAACTACTGATGTAGAACCAGGGAGTTACCTCCAGTCAGCACAGCAACTACTGATGTAGAACTAGGGAGATACCTCCAGTCAGCACAGCAACTACTGATGTAGAACCAGGGAGATACCTCCAGTCAGCACAACAACTACTGATGTAGAACCAGGGAGATACCTCCAGTCAGCACAACAATTACTGGTGTAGAACCAGGGAGTTACCTCCAGCCAGCACAACAACTACTGATGTAGAACCAGGGAGTTACCTCCAGTCTGATGTAGAACCAGGGAGTTACATCCAGTCTGATGTAGAACCAGGGAGTTACCTCCAGTCAGAACAACAACTACTGATGTAGAACCAGGGAGATACCTCCAGTCAGCACAACAACTACTGATGTAGAAGTAGGGAGATACCTCCAGTCAGCACAACAACTACTGATGTAGAACTAGGGAGTTACCTCCAGTCAGCACAGCAACTACTAATGTAGAACTAGGGAGATACCTCCAGTCAGCACAGCAACTACTGATGTAGAACCAGGGAGATACCTCCAGTCAGCACAACAATTACTGGTGTAGAACCAGGGAGTTACCTCCAGCCAGCACAAAAACTACTGGTGTAGAACCAGGGAGTTACCTCCAGTCTGATGTAGAACCAGGGAGTTACATCCAGTCTGATGTAGAACCAGGGAGTTACCTCCAGTCAGAACAACAACTACTGATGTAGAACCAGGGTGATGTCTCCAGTCAGCACAGCAACTACTGATGTAGAACCAGGGTGATACCTCCAGTCAGCACAGCAACTACTGATGTAGAACCAGGGTGATACCTCCAGTCTGATGTAGAACCAGGGAGATACCTCCAGTCTGATGTAGAACCAGGGAGATACCTCCAGTCTGATGTAGAACCAGGGAGATACCTCCAGTCTGATGTAGAACCAGGGAGATACCTCCAGTCAGCACAAAGACAACGGGAGCACTGCTTCGACTATTCCAGAACCATTTCAACCTAAACATCATCAAATCAAGAAGGCTATATATAGTTAGTTTAATACACTGAAACCAAACTTAAAGATACCAAACACTATTTAGCCCAATCAATGTTGCTAAATATCATGTGGCTGTCCATGGGACTGATTTCTGTCTGTCTGTCTGTCTGTCTGTCTGTCTGTCTGTCTGTCTGTCTGTCTGTCTGTCTGTCTGTCTGTCTGTCTGTCTGTCTGTCTGTCTGTCTGTCTGTCTGTCTGTCTGTCTGTCTGTCTGTCTGTCTGTCTGTCTGTCTGTCTGTCTATCTATCTATCTATCTATCTATCTATCTATCTATCTATCTATCTGTCTGTCTGTCTGCCTGTCTGCCTGTCTGTCTGCCTGTCTGTCTGTGTATGCATACTTGCGCTTGGGGACTCATCTTACATGTAGACTAGTTCTTACCCTTTACTCAGTACTTTGTTGAAGCAACTTTGGCAGCGATTACAGCCTTGAGTCTTCTTGTGTATGACGCTACAAGCTTGGCACACCTGTATTTGGGGAGTTTCTCCCATTCGTCTGTACAGTTGTTGGAAGGTGAACCTTCGCCCCAGTCTGAGGTCCTGAGCGCTCTGGAGCAGGTTTTCATCAAGGATCTCTCTGTACTTTGCACCATTAATCTTCCCCTCAATCCTGACTAGTCTTCCAGTCCCTGCCGCTGATAAACATCCCCACACCATGATGCTGCCACCCCCAAACTTTAATGCTGCAGAAATGTTTTGGTACCCTTCCCCAGATCTGTGCCTCGACACAATCCTGTCTCAGAGCTCTACGGACAATTCCTTCGACCTCATGGCTTGTTTTTTTGTTTCAAAGCAAAGGGTCTGAATAGTTTTATTTCTAATACAGTTGCAAAAAATTCTAAAAACCTGTTTTAGCTTTGTCATTATTGGGTATTATGTGTAGATTTATGGGGGGGGAAATTATGTAATACATTTTAGAATAAGGCGGTAACGTAATAAACTGTGGAAAAAGTCAAGGGGTCTGAATACTTTCCGAATTACCTGTATATGAATTTATGGTCAGATCAGAATCGCCATCATAATCATTGGCATGTACATAGAATTAAATCAAAACCACAAGTCCAAATCCAGATCTCCATCCATTGCATATGAAAGGTCTGATTTAGCAAGCTAACTACTACAGGACATCAACACAAGCAGACCAGAAACAGACACATTTTTTTGATGACATTTTGCTCAGGATTTGATTGGTGTGAAGCCAAATCCAAACTGGCCTGCCTTGGGGGGCATTTAGCTGAACAAAGCCATCCCACAGTTGAGCTCAGCTCAACGCTGATTGGTTAATTATTATTTTATTTATTTATTTATCAAGGGAGGCCAAATGCTTACTGGCATCAATCAATCAAATTCTACGGCGGCAACAGCCATACTCTGCTGTTCCAGACAGCATCAAATACATAGGCTACAGACACTGAGACAGGGGGGCGCTGTTTCCCTTGCTCGGATGATTTCGCCGGTGAGAGTCAGCCACTTGCGAATTTACAGAAAATTATGAAAACATAGAGAGAGACAAAATAGAAAATATGTCATTCTTTAATTGGTCAAATATTTGGGGATGCCTTGTGTCCCTTGGCCTCCATGAATAGACACCACTGGTCCTCTGATTACAATATTTTTTGCTGGTAATTTAACTGATTGCACGTAAACCCTGGGAATAGGTCACCATTTTTGACCCAGACCACTTCTCATTTGGCTATGGCACTTCAAACCAGGACGTACTTCATATCACAATGCCATCAACATTACGCCTCTCCCCTCTGCGTATGCAAATACGAACAGCTGCATGTTGAGATTTGAACTAGCAGTGACCATCACAAACGGGGGAAAGGGGAAAAAGGATAAGAAACATGTACATTTTGATTTAGCTTGTTTGATGTTTTGAAATACACTTCAAAGCAGTTGGGGACTGAGTGAGGAGCGGCCTGGTGTGGGCTGTGTGGGTGGGATATGGATGAGAATGTCAGCATCCCGAATGGCACCCTATTCCCTATATAGTGCACTACTTTTGGCCAGGACCAAAAGTACTAAATAGGGAATATAGTAACATTTGGGATGCATCCACTGTCTTTGTTTGTATCACAGCAGCACATCAAACACCTGTTAGAACACAACTCAAAATGCTAATTAGCTAAAATGCTAACGAGTCTACGTAATTGAAGATAGGTGTATAATTTAGTACACCAGCCATGCATGATAACAAACACATGTAAATATAGGTAAATATAGGTAAACATGGTATGAACATTGTAACATGGTGTGAACATGTAATGTATAAACATACATCATTTCCATGGAACAAAAGCATGAGGGAAAATAACTTGTCAAACCACAAATTGAAATTCTGACAACTGAGAGCATTTCTGTGAACATGCCAATGTTTGGATTTTTCACATCAATGTAAATTCAGAATATTTTCCTTATCGATTTCCCTGTCCCTTTGTAGCTGAGCCAGAGAGAGAACATTTGTGAGTGTAATGTTTACTGTACATTTTTATTGTTGATTTCACTTTTGATTAGTATCTACTTAACTTGCATTGGCAATGTTAACATATGTTTCCCATGCCAATAATGCCCTTCAATTGAAACATGTCAATTGAATTGAGAGACACAGAGAGAGAGGAGAGAGAGAGACACCATTGTAAATACAACCTATATTTATGTTTATTTATTTACAATTTTGTACCTTAACTATTTGCACATCATTTCAACACTGTATATAGACATAATATTACATTTGCATTTTTTACAATTATTTTGGAACTTTTGTGTAATGTTAACTGTTAATTTTTATTGTTTATTTCACTTTTGCTTATTATCTACTTCACTTGATTTGGCAATGTTACCATATGTTTCCCATGCCAATAAAGCCCCATAAATTGAAATTGAATTGAGAGAAAGAGAGAGACAGAGCAAGACAGAGAGACAGAGAGACAAAGAGAGAGAAAGTGAGAGAGAGATTACACTTTAGTGCAATGTTAACTGTTCATTTTAATTGTTTATTTCACTTTTGTATATTATCTACCTCACTTGCTTTGGCAATGTTAACACATTTTTCCCATGCCAATAAAGCCGCTTGAATTGAATTGAGAGAGAGAAAGAGAAAGAGAGAGAGATAGAGAGTGAGAGAGAGAGAGAGAGAGAGAGAGAGAGAGAGAGAGAGAGAGAGAGGGAGAGAGAGAGAGAGAGAGAGAGAGAGAGGAGAGACAGAGAAAGAGAGAGCGAGAGAGAGAGAGAGAGAGAGAGAGAGAGAGAGAGAGAGAGAGAGAGAGAGAGAGAGACAGAGAAAGAGAGAGAGAGAGAGAGAGAGAGAGAGAGACAGAGAGGAGAGACAGAAAGAGAGAGTGAGAGAGAGAGAGAGAGAGAGAGAGAGAGAGAGAGAGAGAGAGAGAGAGAGAGAGAGAGAGATCAGGAGAAAGAGCAGGACAAAGAGAGGGATAGATCAAAAAAACGAAGAACAAAGCTAATTTTCCTGTCCCTTTGTAGCTGAGCCAGAGAGAGAGAGACACAGAGAGAGAGAGAGAGAGAGAGAGAGAGAGAGAGAGAGAGAGAGAGAGAGAGAGAGAGAGAGAGAGAGAGAGAGAGAGAGAGAGAGAGAGAGAGAGAGAGAGAGAGAGAGAGAGAGAGAGAGAGAGAGAGAGTTACAACACGGTGTACAGACATAATATGACATTTGAAATGTCTTTATTTTTTGGGAACTTCTATGAGTGTAATGTTTACTGTAAATTGTTATTGTTTATTTCACTTTTGTTTAGTATCTACTTCACTTGCTTTGGCAATATTACCATATGTTTCCCATGCCAATAAAGCCCTTAAATTGAAATTGAATTGAACTGAGAGAAAGAGAGGGGAGAGAGGAGAGAGGTACAGAGAGAAAGAGAGAGGGATCAAGAAAATGAAGAAAAACAAAGCATTTCAAAACTGATCTAAAACTGTGCTGCCCTCTCAACAGAGCATCTTGCTGTCGGTCTTTCTGTAGGTCTCTGGGGTTGGGGACGTAAAGATTCTCTTCTTCCCCTCTTCCTGTCAGTCCAGCCTGTTGGCATGGTAATGAAGGAACCTCAGCAGTAGCAGGCAGTGTTTGTGTTTCGGGTTGGTGTGGAGGTGGAGTGCGTGCGTGTGTGTGCAGCTGTGCGTGCGTGTTTGAGAATGCGTGCATATTCACGTGTGTGTGTGTGTGTGTGTGTGTGTGTGTGTGTGTGTGTGTGTGTGTGTGTGTGTGTGTGTGTGTGTGTGTGTGTGTGTGTGTGTGTGTGTGTGTGTGTGTGTGTGTGTGTGTGTGTGTGTGTGTGTGTGTGTGTGTGTGTGTGTGTGTGTGTGTGTCGGCCTGCGTACAAGCCTCCTCTACAGCCATACTCAACATCAAGAACAGCTACACACTCCAGACTGCTGCCTGAATAATTACTACCATCAGTTGGTAGAGCATGGCTTGCAACGCCAGAGATAGTGGGTTCCACTCCCAGGACCACCCATATGTAAAATGTATGCACGCAAGAAACTTCAAACTGGATTAGATCGGGGGGTTTTCTGACTCACCTACACACAATACCCCATAATGACAAAATGAAAACAGGTTTTTAGAAATGTCTACAAATGTATTGAAAATTAAATATAGAATTATCTAATTTACAGTACATAAGTATTCACACCCCTGAGTCAATACATGTTAGAATCACCTTTGGCAGCGATTACAGCTGTGACTCTTTCTGGGTAAGTCTCTAAGAGCTTTGCACACCTGGATTGTACAATATTTGCTTACTTTTAAAAATTCTTCAAGCTCTGTGAAGTTGATCATTGCAGTCTTTGTCATAGATTTTCAAGCCGATTTAAGTCCAAACTAAAAGTAGGCCATTCAGGAACATTCAATGTCGCCTTGGAAAGCAACTCCGGTGTATATTTGGCCTGGTTATTGTGCAAAGCTGTCATCAAGGCAAAGGGTGGCTCCTTTGAATAATCTCAAATGTCAAATACAAAGTATATTTTGATTTGTTTAACACTTTTTTGGATACTACATGATTCCATATGTGTTATTTCATAGTTTTGATGTCTTCACTATTATTCTACAATGTAGAACATAATACAAATACAGAAAACCCCTGGAATGTGTAGGGTCCAAACTGGTACTGTACATACAGCACCAGTCAAATGTTTTACAACACCTACTCATTCAAGGGATTTTCTTTATTTGGACTATTTTCAACATTGTAGAATAATAGTAGAATAATAGTGAAGACATCAAAACTATGAAATAACACATATGAAATCATATAGTAACGAAAAAAGTGTTTAACAAATGAAAATACATGTTATATTTGAGATTCTTCAAATAGCCAGCTGTACAGCTGTAGGCTACTGTATGGTAGAAACAACATCCAGTACCTTTTAAATAAGTTGCAGTGGAAAAATAACCGATTTTCACTTTCATGGTAGACAAAAGATAATAGTACATCTTTTGATTTTACTTCTCAAAGAGCAAAGGTCACTGTTGTTAGATCCCTGAACATTTCAGAGTATCGTCTGGTGATTCCAGAGGATTGTAAAAATATATTCCTACGCATGACCTTGTGTTTGAACTGGCCTCAGGTTCACTTAGCTACACACAATTACAATACATACTAAAGCCAATGTCATGACACCGGGCTGCAGAGCGCCTTGTTTTCTCTGCTTTGATAACAACAATCTATAACTCTCAAGATGTTGTGATATGAACAAAGAGTGGATGCATCCAAAGTGGCACCCTACTTCCTGTGTAGTTCACAGCTTTTGACCCAAAAGTAGTGCTTTAAATAGGGAATCGGGTGCCATTTGTGTCTCTATCTATTCCCTGTTCGCCCAGAGAACATACTGTACATCAACATTAGTCAGAAGAACCATAACAAGCTGGCTAGTTACTGACCCTCCAACCCTGGGGGGGAGTGTTCAATGTTTCTTACAGTGTAACACAAGCTGGCTAGTTACTGACCCTCCAACCCTGGGGGGAGTGTTCAATGTGTCTTACAGTGTAACACAAGCTGGCTAGTTACTGACCCTCCAACCCTGGGGGGAGTGTTCAATGTGTCTTACAGTGTAACACAAGCTGGCTAGTTACTGACCCTCCAACCCTGGGGGGAGTGTTCAATGTGTCTTACAGTGTAACACAAGCTGGCTAGTTACTGAGCCTCCAACCCTGGGGGGAGTGTTCAATGTGTCTTACAGTGTAACACAAGCTGGCTAGTTACTGACCCTCCAACCCTGGGGGAGTGTTCAATGTGTCTTACAGTGTAACACAAGCTGGCTAGTTACTGACCCTCCAACCCTGGGGGGAGTGTTCAATGTGTCTTACAGTGTAACACAAGCTGGCTAGTTACTGAGCCTCCAACCCTGGGGGGAGTGTTCAATGTGTCTTACAGTGTAACACAAGCTGGCTAGTTACTGACCCTCCAACCCTGGGGGGAGTGTTCAATGTTTCTTACAGTGTAACACAAGCTGACTAGTTACTGACCCTCCAACCCTGGGGGGAGTGTTCAATGTGTCTTACAGTGTAACACAAGCTGGCTAGTTACTTTTCACAGTGACCCTCCAACCCTTTGGAGGAGTGTTTAATGTGTCTTACAGTGTAACACAAGCTGGCTAGTTACTTTTCACAGTGACCCTCCAACCCTTTGGAGGAGTGTTTAATGTGTCTTACAGTGTAACACAAGCTGGCTAGTATTACATTTGCATACTGAAGTTACACTCAAGGTTGTCTGTGTTTACTATTCCGACTAGAGACTAAAGACATGATTAAAAATGCACTCTGGGATCTTAAGCACAAATTCATAACATATTGTACAAATTACTTTGATTTATGTATTTTTTCAAGACATAACATACAAATTGCTTTAAAAAATATATATACATAATTTTTTTTGCAGGACGTAACATATCACCCTAAATGGATGACATAATGCACAATTGAATGATGTAGTACACAAAAAACGGGGACCAGTTTTGGCTCATGTGCACCACTTTCTAAACTACTGGCTGAAATGATACAGAAGTTAAACACATTGCAGGCAGGGAGAGCAGGTCCATACAAACGCATGTGCATACTAGAGCTGACCCCAATTAGTCGAATGGTCAATTGCTTGTTCGTTAGGCTGTTGGTCGACAGATTGTTTTAGTCGAGCAGTAACAAATAAAGGGGTGCAACTTTCACTGGGGAAAGACAAAAATGCAATTTCAGAATGTAGGACATCTCCCCCCCACATTCTGAAGTTTTGTTCCGCCCAGATTTATAATTGGAATGTGATACAAAACGAGGCAATGCTGTGCGGAAGGCCTCCAAGTTGTCGGGTAGGCTGTAAAGAGTGTTCATCCAACAGGATCAAAAATACAAATTATAATTATGTCCCCTCCACTTGCACCCCTGAACAAATACATATATTAAAAAATATATATATAAAAAATATTTGCGCCCATCTCAGTGAACTAATCCATCGCGGGGCATAGACTAAAAGTCAATTTATGCTTAATATGAAAAATGTGGTCGGAGGCTCCATTTGGAGGGTAGTGACGCAATTGCGTAGCTTTCAGAGCCATGCAGAGCACCAAATCGAGCTCCGTATCGCATCGCCATGCACCTCCTACATTTATGAACAATGCGAGGGGCTCTATATAACTCTGCATTGACATGATTGGTTGATGGTAGGTGGGGGCGGTACATCCTGTAGAAAACACAAACTCACTTCCTTGACAACAGCTCTGCACTGCTCCACGAAGCACAATAAGTATGAATGTCCTGACTTCTGCAGAGGTCGTATCACTGTAAATGCTGCAGGGCCAATGCAGACGTTGGATTGACCAATGCACTTCTCTCTCCAGAATGCGCATTCTTCTGCCAATTTGTGCACATTCATTGTTTTTTATTTTTATTTATTTGACTTTTATTTAACCAGGCTAGTCAGTTAAGAACAAATTCTTATTTACAATGACGACCTACCAAAAGGCAAAAAGGCCTCCTGCGGGGCCTGGGATTAAAAATACTAAATAAAATATAGGACAAAACACACATCAAGACAAGAAAGACAACACAACACTATATAGAGACCTAAGACCACAACATAGCATAGCAGCAACACATGAAAACACAGCATGGTAGCGACACAACATGACAACAACATGGTAGCAGCACAACATGGTAGGAACACAACACATGGTACAAACATGTTTTGTGCTCCAGACAACAGCACAAAGGGCAAGAAGGTAGAGACAGCAATACATCATGAGAAGCAGACACAACTCTCAGTAAGAGTGTCCATGATTGTGTCTTTGAATGAAGAGATTGAGATAAAACTGTCCCGTGTGAGTGTTTGTTGCACCTCGTTCCAGTCGCTAGCTGCAGCGAACTGAAAAGAGGAGCGACCCAGGGATGTGTGTGCTTTGGGGACATTTAACAGAATGTGACTGGCAGAACGGATGTTGTATGTGGAGGATGAGTGCTGCAGTAGGTATCTCAGAGAGGGGGAGAGTGAGGGCTGCAGTAGGTATCTCAGATAGGGGGAGAGTGAGGGCTGCAGTAGGTATCTCAGATAGGGGAGAGTGAGGGCTGCAGTAGGTATCTCAGAGAGGGGGAGAGTGAGGGCTGCAGTAGGTATCTCAGAGAGGGGGAGAGTGAGGGCTGCAGTAGGTATCTCAGATAGGGGGAGAGTGAGGGCTGCAGTAGGTATCTCAGATAGGGGGAGAGTGAGGGCTGCAGTAGGTATCTCAGATAGGGGGAGAGTGAGGGCTGCAGTAGGTATCTCAGATAGGGGGAGAGTGAGGGCTGCAGTAGGTATCTCAGATAGGGGGAGAGTGAGGGCTGCAGTAGGTATCTCAGATAGGGGGAGAGTGAGGGCTGCAGTAGGTATCTCAGATAGGGGGAGAGTGAGGGCTGCAGTAGGTATCTCAGATAGGGGGAGAGTGAGGGCTGCAGTAGGTATCTCAGAGAGGGGGAGAGTGAGGGCTGCAGTAGGTATCTCAGATAGGGGAGAGTGAGGGCTGCAGTAGGTATCTCAGAGAGGGGGAGAGTGAGGGCTGCAGTAGGTATCTCAGAGAGGGGGAGAGTGAGGGCTGCAGTAGGTATCTCAGATAGGGGGAGAGTGAGGGCTGCAGTAGGTATCTCAGATAGGGGGAGAGTGAGGGCTGCAGTAGGTATCTCAGATAGGGGGAGAGTGAGGGCTGCAGTAGGTATCTCAGATAGGGGGAGAGTGAGGGCTGCAGTAGGTATCTCAGATAGGGGGAGAGTGAGGGCTGCAGTAGGTATCTCAGATAGGGGGAGAGTGAGGGCTGCAGTAGGTATCTCAGATAGGGGGAGAGTGAGGGCTGCAGTAGGTATCTCAGATAGGGGGAGAGTGAGGGCTGCAGTAGGTATCTCAGATAGGGGAGAGTGAGGGCTGCAGTAGGTATCTCAGATAGGGGAGAGTGAGGGCTGCAGTAGGTATCTCAGATAGGGGGAGAGTGAGGGCTGCAGTAGGTATCTCAGATAGGGGGAGAGTGAGGGCTGCAGTAGGTATCTCAGATAGGGGGAGAGTGAGGGCTGCAGTAGGTATCTCAGATAGGGGGAGAGTGAGGGCTGCAGTAGGTATCTCAGATAGGGGAGAGTGAGGGCTGCAGTAGGTATCTCAGATAGGGGGAGAGTGAGGGCTGCAGTAGGTATCTCAGATAGGGGGAGAGTGAGGGCTGCAGTAGGTATCTCAGATAGGGGAGAGTGAGGGCTGCAGTAGGTATCTCAGATAGGGGGAGAGTGAGGGCTGCAGTAGGTATCTCAGATAGGGGAGAGTGAGGGCTGCAGTAGGTATCTCAGATAGGGGGAGAGTGAGGGCTGCAGTAGGTATCTCAGATAGGGGGAGAGTGAGGGCTGCAGTAGGTATCTCAGAGAGGGGGAGAGTGAGGGCTGCAGTAGGTATCTCAGATAGGGGGAGAGTGAGGGCTGCAGTAGGTATCTCAGATAGGGGAGAGTGAGGGCTGCAGTAGGTATCTCAGATAGGGGAGAGTGAGGGCTGCAGTAGGTATCTCAGATAGGGGGAGAGTGAGGGCTGCAGTAGGTATCTCAGATAGGGGGAGAGTGAGGGCTGCAGTAGGTATCTCAGATAGGGGGAGAGTGAGGGCTGCAGTAGGTATCTCAGATAGGGGGAGAGTGAGGGCTGCAGTAGGTATCTCAGATAGGGGGAGAGTGAGGGCTGCAGTAGGTATCTCAGATAGGGGAGAGTGAGGGCTGCAGTAGGTATCTCAGATAGGGGAGAGTGAGGGCTGCAGTAGGTATCTCAGATAGGGGGGAGAGTGAGGGCTGCAGTAGGTATCTCAGATAGGGGAGAGTGAGGGCTGCAGTAGGTATCTCAGATAGGGGGAGAGTGAGGGCTGCAGTAGGTATCTCAGATAGGGGGAGAGTGAGGGCTGCAGTAGGTATCTCAGATAGGGGGAGAGTGAGGGCTGCAGTAGGTATCTCAGATAGGGGGAGAGTGAGGGCTGCAGTAGGTATCTCAGATAGGGGAGAGTGAGGGCTGCAGTAGGTATCTCAGATAGGGGGAGAGTGAGGGCTGCAGTAGGTATCTCAGATAGGGGGAGAGTGAGGGCTGCAGTAGGTATCTCAGATAGGGGGAGAGTGAGGGCTGCAGTAGGTATCTCAGATAGGGGAGAGTGAGGGCTGCAGTAGGTATCTCAGATAGGGGGAGAGTGAGGGCTGCAGTAGGTATCTCAGATAGGGGAGAGTGAGGGCTGCAGTAGGTATCTCAGATAGGGGGAGAGTGAGGGCTGCAGTAGGTATCTCAGATAGGGGGAGAGTGAGGGCTGCAGTAGGTATCTCAGATAGGGGGAGAGTGAGGGCTGCAGTAGGTATCTCAGATAGGGGGAGAGTGAGGGCTGCAGTAGGTATCTCAGATAGGGGGAGAGTGAGGGCTGCAGTAGGTATCTCAGATAGGGGGAGAGTGAGGGCTGCAGTAGGTATCTCAGATAGGGGGAGAGTGAGGGCTGCAGTAGGTATCTCAGATAGGGGGAGAGTGAGGGCTGCAGTAGGTATCTCAGATAGGGGGAGAGTGAGGGCTGCAGTAGGTATCTCAGATAGGGGGAGAGTGAGGGCTGCAGTAGGTATCTCAGATAGGGGGAGAGTGAGGGCTGCAGTAGGTATCTCAGATAGGGGGAGAGTGAGGGCTGCAGTAGGTATCTCAGATAGGGGGAGAGTGAGGGCTGCAGTAGGTATCTCAGATAGGGGGAGAGTGAGGGCTGCAGTAGGTATCTCAGATAGGGGGAGAGTGAGGGCTGCAGTAGGTATCTCAGATAGGGGAGAGTGAGGGCTGCAGTAGGTATCTCAGATAGGGGGAGAGTGAGGGCTGCAGTAGGTATCTCAGATAGGGGAGAGTGAGGGCTGCAGTAGGTATCTCAGATAGGGGGAGAGTGAGGGCTGCAGTAGGTATCTCAGATAGGGGGAGAGTGAGGGCTGCAGTAGGTATCTCAGATAGGGGAGAGTGAGGGCTGCAGTAGGTATCTCAGATAGGGGGAGAGTGAGGGCTGCAGTAGGTATCTCAGATAGGGGGAGAGTGAGGGCTGCAGTAGGTATCTCAGATAGGGGGAGAGTGAGGGCTGCAGTAGGTATCTCAGATAGGGGAGAGTGAGGGCTGCAGTAGGTATCTCAGATAGGGGGAGAGTGAGGGCTGCAGTAGGTATCTCAGATAGGGGGAGAGTGAGGGCTGCAGTAGGTATCTCAGAGAGGGGGAGAGTGAGGGCTGCAGTAGGTATCTCAGATAGGGGGAGAGTGAGGGCTGCAGTAGGTATCTCAGATAGGGGGAGAGTGAGGGCTGCAGTAGGTATCTCAGATAGGGGGAGAGTGAGGGCTGCAGTAGGTATCTCAGATAGGGGGAGAGTGAGGGCTGCAGTAGGTATCTCAGATAGGGGGAGAGTGAGGGCTGCAGTAGGTATCTCAGATAGGGGGAGAGTGAGGGCTGCAGTAGGTATCTCAGAGAGGGGGAGAGTGAGGGCTGCAGTAGGTATCTCAGATAGGGGAGAGTGAGGGCTGCAGTAGGTATCTCAGATAGGGGGAGAGTGAGGGCTGCAGTAGGTATCTCAGAGAGGGGGAGAGTGAGGGCTGCAGTAGGTATCTCAGATAGGGGAGAGTGAGGGCTGCAGTAGGTATCTCAGAGAGGGGAGAGTGAGGGCTGCAGTAGGTATCTCAGATAGGAGGAGAGTGAGGGCTGCAGTAGGTATCTCAGAGAGGGGGAGAGTGAGGGCTGCAGTAGGTATCTCAGATAGGGGGAGAGTGAGGGCTGCAGTAGGTATCTCAGATAGGGGGAGAGTGAGGGCTGCAGTAGGTATCTCAGATAGGGGAGAGTGAGGGCTGCAGTAGGTATCTCAGATAGGGGAGAGTGAGGGCTGCAGTAGGTATCTCAGATAGGGGGAGAGTGAGGGCTGCAGTAGGTATCTCAGATAGGGGGAGAGTGAGGGCTGCAGTAGGTATCTCAGATAGGGGGAGAGTGAGGGCTGCAGTAGGTATCTCAGATAGGGGGAGAGTGAGGGCTGCAGTAGGTATCTCAGATAGGGGGAGAGTGAGGGCTGCAGTAGGTATCTCAGATAGGGGGAGAGTGAGGGCTGCAGTAGGTATCTCAGATAGGGGGAGAGTGAGGGCTGCAGTAGGTATCTCAGATAGGGGAGAGTGAGGGCTGCAGTAGGTATCTCAGATAGGGGGAGAGTGAGGGCTGCAGTAGGTATCTCAGATAGGGGGAGAGTGAGGGCTGCAGTAGGTATCTCAGAGAGGGGAGAGTGAGGGCTGCAGTAGGTATCTCAGATAGGGGGAGAGTGAGGGCTGCAGTAGGTATCTCAGATAGGGGGAGAGTGAGGGCTGCAGTAGGTATCTCAGATAGGGGGAGAGTGAGGGCTGCAGTAGGTATCTCAGATAGGGGGAGAGTGAGGGCTAGGTATCTCAGATAGGGGAGGTATCTCAGATAGGGGGAGAGTGAGGGCTGCAGTAGGTATCTCAGATAGGGGGAGAGTGAGGGCTGCAGTAGGTATCTCAGATAGGGGGAGAGTGAGGGCTGCAGTAGGTATCTCAGATAGGGGGAGAGTGAGGGCTGCAGTAGGTATCTCAGATAGGGGGAGAGTGAGGGCTGCAGTAGGTATCTCAGAGAGGGGGAGAGTGAGGGCTGCAGTAGGTATCTCAGATAGGGGGAGAGTGAGGGCTGCAGTAGGTATCTCAGAGAGGGGAGAGTGAGGGCTGCAGTAGGTATCTCAGAGAGGGGGAGAGTGAGGGCTGCAGTAGGTATCTCAGATAGGGGGAGAGTGAGGGCTGCAGTAGGTATCTCAGAGAGGGGAGAGTGAGGGCTGCAGTAGGTATCTCAGATAGGGGGAGAGTGAGGGCTGCAGTAGGTATCTCAGATAGGGGGAGAGTGAGGGCTGCAGTAGGTATCTCAGAGAGGGGGAGAGTGAGGGCTGCAGTAGGTATCTCAGATAGGGGGAGAGTGAGGGCTGCAGTAGGTATCTCAGAGAGGGGGAGAGTGAGGGCTGCAGTAGGTATCTCAGATAGGGGGAGAGTGAGGGCTGCAGTAGGTATCTCAGATAGGGGAGAGTGAGGGCTGCAGTAGGTATCTCAGATAGGGGAGAGTGAGGGCTGCAGTAGGTATCTCAGATAGGGGGAGAGTGAGGGCTGCAGTAGGTATCTCAGATAGGGGGAGAGTGAGGGCTGCAGTAGGTATCTCAGATAGGGGGAGAGTGAGGGCTGCAGTAGGTATCTCAGATAGGGGAGAGTGAGGGCTGCAGTAGGTATCTCAGATAGGGGGAGAGTGAGGGCTGCAGTAGGTATCTCAGATAGGGGGAGAGTGAGGGCTGCAGTAGGTATCTCAGATAGGGGGAGAGTGAGGGCTGCAGTAGGTATCTCAGATAGGGGGAGAGTGAGGGCTGCAGTAGGTATCTCAGATAGGGGGAGAGTGAGGGCTGCAGTAGGTATCTCAGATAGGGGAGAGTGAGGGCTGCAGTAGGTATCTCAGATAGGGGAGAGTGAGGGCTGCAGTAGGTATCTCAGATAGGGGGAGAGTGAGGGCTGCAGTAGGTATCTCAGATAGGGGGAGAGTGAGGGCTGCAGTAGGTATCTCAGATAGGGGAGAGTGAGGGCTGCAGTAGGTATCTCAGAGAGGGGGAGAGTGAGGGCTGCAGTAGGTATCTCAGATAGGGGAGAGTGAGGGCTGCAGTAGGTATCTCAGAGAGGGGAGAGTGAGGGCTGCAGTAGGTATCTCAGATAGGGGGAGAGTGAGGGCTGCAGTAGGTATCTCAGATAGGGGGAGAGTGAGGGCTGCAGTAGGTATCTCAGATAGGGGGAGAGTGAGGGCTGCAGTAGGTATCTCAGATAGGGGAGAGTGAGGGCTGCAGTAGGTATCTCAGATAGGGGGAGAGTGAGGGCTGCAGTAGGTATCTCAGATAGGGGAGAGTGAGGGCTGCAGTAGGTATCTCAGATAGGGGGAGAGTGAGGGCTGCAGTAGGTATCTCAGATAGGGGGAGAGTGAGGGCTGCAGTAGGTATCTCAGATAGGGGGAGAGTGAGGGCTGCAGTAGGTATCTCAGATAGGGGGAGAGTGAGGGCTGCAGTAGGTATCTCAGATAGGGGGAGAGTGAGGGCTGCAGTAGGTATCTCAGATAGGGGAGAGTGAGGGCTGCAGTAGGTATCTCAGATAGGGGGAGAGTGAGGGCTGCAGTAGGTATCTCAGATAGGGGGAGAGTGAGGGCTGCAGTAGGTATCTCAGATAGGGGGAGAGTGAGGGCTGCAGTAGGTATCTCAGATAGGGGGAGAGTGAGGGCTGCAGTAGGTATCTCAGATAGGGGGAGAGTGAGGGCTGCAGTAGGTATCTCAGATAGGGGGAGAGTGAGGGCTGCAGTAGGTATCTCAGATAGGGGGAGAGTGAGGGCTGCAGTAGGTATCTCAGATAGGGGGAGAGTGAGGGCTGCAGTAGGTATCTCAGATAGGGGGAGAGTGAGGGCTGCAGTAGGTATCTCAGAGAGGGGGAGAGTGAGGGCTGCAGTAGGTATCTCAGAGAGGGGGAGAGTGAGGGCTGCAGTAGGTATCTCAGATAGGGGGAGAGTGAGGGCTGCAGTAGGTATCTCAGATAGGGGGAGAGTGAGGGCTGCAGTAGGTATCTCAGATAGGGGGAGAGTGAGGGCTGCAGTAGGTATCTCAGATAGGGGGAGAGTGAGGGCTGCAGTAGGTATCTCAGAGAGGGGGAGAGTGAGGTATCATACTTCATAAATGATTGTTTCATGTCTATCATTCCCCACATTACATGTATCACCAGTAGTACATTTACCGTTAATTCCTATTATTTCCTATCTACCATGTTTGTTACTTTGGTTATGGTAATTTATGTTAATGCATTCAATATTATTATTCCAGTCTTCCCATTAGTATTGTCAGAGTGGACACATTGTTTGCAGTGTGCACAACATATGCTACACTTGTGAGAAACAAGTGTTGGTTTAGGGTTCAATCTATGAGTTTTGTCAATTTAGTCATTGTCTTTTGTATGGAGGGCTCCTGTCACTGTTGAGTAAGGACACACATGCATAGAAGTAGGCCTATAGGCTACATGGCCTGCGCACAAATGTAGGCATAGAAATGTTCGCATTGGGGGATCTGATAATTTTTCTGATTGGCTAATAACCTGTGGAGCTTCTCAAAGTAAAGTTTTCTTTACGTCAAACATTGAGAACGACAATACTTCCATGAATTTGAAAAATCTTTCCAGCTGTCTCCCTTTCGATAACCACTCAGCGTGAAAGGGGAAAATGTAATGCTCTGGTCCAGTGGAAACGTCATAAAACAGGCCTACCTGATTACTTCTTATCAGTGTTTGACTTGGACTGAAATAGGTGCCGGTACTCATTTTGGGTGCTGGAACTGTTTATATTTAGGTGCAGGAGCTCCACAATACTTTTTATTTAATATTCTAGAAGAGGAACAGGAGCTCAAGCAGTAGAACATTTGAGGTGCCAGAACTCAGCTCCAGTGAGCTCCTGTCCGAGTCAAGCACTGCTTCTTATCCCTTGCATAAATAGCCTACAGCTGTGTCTGTCCCGAGCTCACTGGAGCTGGGAAACTCTGAGGGCCCAGAATATGTTATACAATGTTGCAAGTTCGCTAGCCAAGCTTCTGGCTGGACCCAAGTTAAAAGTTGATACGATGTTTCTTTGCCGACAGGCCATGTGTAGCCAATGTGATTCATAGGATATTTATCAGGATATATTTGATCAGGATAAGCTCGACCTGCAGGCTGCAATGTTTTTACTTGTTGGCTTTATGTAGGCAATTCTTACATAGTTGGCAATGGCAATATACAGAGCCTTTTGGGAAAGTATTCAGACCCCTTGACTTTTTCCACATGTTGTTACGTTACAGCCATATTCTAAAATGTATTTTTTTTAATTACCTCATCATTCTACACACAATACCCCATAATGACAAAGCAAAAACAGGTTTTTAGACATTTTGGCAAATTAAAAAGTAAAAACACTGAAATATCACATTTACGCAAGTATTCAGACCCTTTACTCAGTACTTTGTTGTAGCACCTTTTGCAGCAATTACAGCATTGAGTCTTCTTGGGTATGACGCTACAAGCTTGGCACACCTGTATTTGGGGAGTTTCTTCTATTCTTCTCTGCAGATCCTCCCAAGCTCTGTCAGGCTGGATGGGGAGCGTTGCTGCACAGCTATTTTCAGGTCTCTCCAGAGATGTTAGATCGGGTTCAAGTCCGGGCTCTGGTTGGGCCACCCAAAGACATTCAGAGACTTGTCCCGAAGCCTCTCCTGCGTTGTCTTGGCTGTGTGCTTAGGGTCGTAGTCCTGTTGGAAGTTGAACCTTCGCCCCAGTCTGAGGTCCTGAGCTCTCTGGAGCAGGGTTTCATCAAGGATCTCTTTGTACGTTGCTCCGTTCACCTTTGCCTCGATCCTGACTATTCTCCCAGTCCCTGCCATTAAAAAACATCGCCACAACATGATGCTGCCACCAACATGCTTCACAGTAGGGATGGTGCCAGGTTTCCTCCAGACGTGACGCTTGGCATTCAGGCCATAGACTTCAATCTTGGTTTCATCAGACCAGAGAATCTTGTTTCTCAAGATTCCTTTCGGCAAACACCAAGCAGGCTGTCATGTGCCTTTTACCGAGTAAAGGCCTGATTGGTAAAGTGCTGCAGAGAAGATGGTCCTTCTGGAAGGTTCTCCTATCTCCACAGAGGAACTCAAAAGCTCTGTCAGAGTGATCATCGGGTTCTTGGTCACCTCCCTGACCAAGGCCCTTCTCCCCGATTGCTCAGTTTGGCCGGACAGCCAGCTCTATGAAGAGTCTTGGTGGTTCCAAACTTCTTCCTTTTAAGAACGATGGAGGCCACTGTGTTGTTGGGCACCTTCAATGCTGCAGACATTTTTTGCTATACTTCCCCAGATCTGTGCCTCAATAAAATCCTGTCTCAGACCGCTATGGACAATTCCTTTGACCTCATGGCTTGGTTTTTGCTCTGATATGCACTGTCAACTATGGGGCCTTATATAAACAGGTGTGTGCCTTTCCAAATCATGTCTAATCAATTGAATTTACCACAGGTGGACTCATCTCAAGGATGATCAATGAAAACAGGATGCACCTGAGCTCAATTCCGAGTCTCATAGCAAAGGGCCTGACCACTTATGTAAATAAGGTATTTCTGTTTTTTATTTCTAATACATCTGAAAAAATATATATGTTTTTGCTTTGTCATTACGGGGTATTATGTGTAGATTGTTGAGGAAATGTTTTTATTTAATCCATTTTAGAATAAGGCTGTAACATAACAGTAAAGGGGTCAAATCAAATCAAACTTTATTTGACACATGCCGAATACAAGTGTAGACTTTACCGTGAAACACTTACTTACAAGCCCTTAACCAACAGTGTAGACCTTACCGTGAAACACTTACTTACAAGCTCTTAACCAACAGTGTAGTTCAAGAAGAATAAAATATTTACCAAGTAGACTAAAATAAAAAGTCATTATAAAAAGTAACACAATAAGAATAACGAGGCTATATACAGGGGGCACCGGTACTGAGTCAGTGTGCAGGGGTACAGGCTAGTTGAGGTCATCTGTACATGTAGGTGGGGGCGAAGTGACTATGCATAGGTAACTAACAAACAGCGAGTAGCACCAGTGAACGTCCTGTGGAGATTTTTATGAATAGTTCAGCAGTCTTATGGCTTGGGGGTAGAAGCTGTTAAGGAGCCTTTTGGACCTAGACTTGATGCTCCAGTACCGCTTGTCGTGCGGTAGCAGAGAGAACAGTCTATAACTCCTCTGACACCGGCTATTATATAAGTCCTGGATAGCAGAAGCTGAGCAGTACCATACCAGTCGGAATACTTTCCGAAGACACTAAGTTACTTTTTACGCTTGTATCATTTTCATTTAGATTTGGATACAATTGTGATTAACCACATGACAATGATTTTGAGATATGAAGACCTGATTATAAATCAAATGAAACTATTTCAGGAAAATGTGCGTATGAAAACCATAACTGACACGCAGATCTGTAGAAATGTTAAGATAAATTGGCATTCCACATGATAAAGATTGTAGACTGCTCATGTAGCCTATTACCGGTAACTTCAGGAGACTAAAGGCAGAATCTGTGAAAGCCAGCAAGAGCAGGAGGAGAATACTTGGGTCAGGTTAAGTTTGTTTTCTTCTGGTTATCTAGATCTCTGGCGCCCTCTTGAGGAATTTGTCTTATTTCACTAAACCGGAAGTTTTAAGCATCAGACAAGCTCGATACATATAGCTCATTTTATTAAAACACATAGGATGTGTTCTTCTTCTAAAAATACACACAAAAGT
>NC_060178.1:89708757-89778757 GCF_021184085.1 Oncorhynchus gorbuscha
GTTTGCTACAGCAGGAAAATAATCATGTAGCAAAAGGACATGTGAACTATTATGTGAATTATAATTAAATTCACATTTTTGTAGGGGTTGATACATTTTCTGTTAGGGCAAATCAAGTCTGAAATTTCTAAGTGGAAATTACAAACTTTAGAAGCCATTTTAAAACAAAAATATATTAGAAGAAAATTCTCAATAACTAAAGAGTGATCAGATTAAGATCCAACATTTGTACATAGGCCTGTGAGAATATAGCAGAGTATTAATTAGCTCTCCATATAAGTGTCATCATTTTACCCTAAAATAAAGTGTAATCATCCGTGTAACAACTGTATATAACTGCTGTCTGGCCTCTAGTCTGTCTGGCCTCTGCTGTCTGGCCTCTAGTAGTATATAACCTACAGCTGTCTGGCCTCTAGTCTGTAGTATATAACCTACAGCTGTCTGGCCTCTAGTCTGTAGTATATAACCTACAGCTGTCTGGCCTCTAGTCTGTAGTATATAACCTACAGCTGTCTGGCCTCTAGTCTGTAGTATATAACCTACAGCTGTCTGGCCTCTAGTCTGTAGTATATAATCTACAGCTGTCTGGCCTCTAGTCTGGCCTCAACATCAACGAGATGATTGGAACTTAATAAAACTCTGGTAACCTCCTAAATGGCACCCTATTTCCTGGCGCTGGTCAAAAAAAGTACAACCTATTCCCTGCATACTACACAGGGCTCCTGTCAAAAGCACTATATAGGGTGCCATTTGAGACAAACCAATTGTCTTTGGCAAGGCAAGGAAATCCATATAAACCATTACATTTGAACACTTACGGCTTTCTGTGAAGAACAGCTAACTTAAGAGTTAGAAGCAAAAATACTCTCAATATTCTTTATATAAAACGCATATCAGTTTCTAATCTATACTGACCTCAGGCGATCATGTTGTTAAAATAAAGTGTTTTGCAAAACTAAAACTACTGGCAACTGAGCTGCCACCAACGTCAAGGAGATTAAACCTTAACTTGTCTGGAGTTTTTAAACGTGTGTAAGGGGTTATACTGAAACATTGCTAAGGTGTTCTGAAACAAGACTTGGTGTACACACCACAACATGCACGTGCGACTGCGAAATCATGCACACAAACACACACACACACACACACACTCACAGATATGCACACATACACATTCAGGCACACACACACGCACATATGCAAATGCACGTGCGCAGGGACTGACAGACGCATGCAGTATTCATTTTATAATAGGGGTACCATTATGTCCACTCCTACTTTTTACAGACAGACAGTAGGACTCCGGCTTTGTTCTGATTAATACAACACAATCGGTCATTAATCAATTCAAACAGTCATCCATCATTAATCAATCAATCAAACATCCATCACGTGTCACTCTTCAATAAAACAAGGGCCTCCCTCCTCATTGAGAGGAAACCATGATGCTTCCCAAACAGCACCCTATTCCCTATAGTGCACTCCTTTTGACCAGAGCCCTATGGCCTAATGCACTACATGGGAAATAAGGTGTGATTCGGGACGCAACCTATGTCAGGTCAATAAAGCAGCTTCGCTTAATACAACAGGAAGGTCAATGAAAATGTCCAATTAAGTGTCCGGTTGCAGTTAATTGTCTGATGATTGTGGGAGCGGTATACGGAGGCATAATGAAGTAATTATGCTAATTTATACCAAGGCATTTGAGCCCCCTGTTTATTTTACGAGATGCCACACTGAATTCTATGAGTTCATTATGTCTTCATTCTTAGATACTAGTTGTTCATTCGTCTCATTGTCTGTTCACTGTGGGGTGAAGGATATAATAAAGCTCACAGGGACAAACCCTGTAGGTGTTGCCTATGTGTCCTAAATGGCACCCTATTCGTTCCCTATATAGTTCCCTTCTTTTGACCAGAGCCCAATGGGCACATGGTGCCATTTGGGGCACAGCCTTAGAATGGAGTGCTCAAAGGAGAAGGTCTTGTACTTATTATACCTTGCACATTGTACCTTATGCATCGATTCATAGCCGCAAAAGCTCTTCCATGCTAATGGTTTATACAATACCTTCGAGGGCATGAATGAGGATGTCTTCACTGGGATAATTACTAGGAAACAGTGGCCTGAAGACAGGTGGTGCCCCTACACTACTGATTAAGCATTAGAATACTAAGGGCTGGGTTCCTGGCTACATATTAAGCCTTGTCCTGGACTAAAACACCTTCTCAATACAAAAGGGTTTCAAAACGGTTCTTAGCTGAACCCTTTTTGGTTCCAGGTACCTGGAGAATGTCCATTGACCGTGTTTGAGGTCCAGTACTATGTTCAATTTGTGCCCAGCAAATCCAGCCTTTCACCACATTTCAAGTATTGAGTCATCTTAACTACCCTTACAGAAAAAACACATGATTTCACATGAAAATTCACATGATTTAATCTGAAAATTCACATGTGAAATAATGTGAAAACATGTTTTGGAACACTTCACGTGATCACTTTTTCACATGTATAGTTTCATGTTAGCACATGTTGTTTTACATGTTATCACATTAACTTAACATTAGATCACATGTTATCATATTAACTTAACATTAGATCACATGTTATCACGTTAACTTCACATGAGATCACATGTTATCACATTAACTTAACATTAGATCACATGCTATCACATTAACTTCACATAAGATCACATGCTATCACATTAACTTCACATGAGATCACATGTTATCACATTAACTTAACATTAGATCACATGTTATCACATTAACTTAACATTAGATCACATGTTATCACATTAACTTAACATTAGATCACGTTATCACATTAACTTCACATAAGATCACATGCTATCACATTAACTTCACATGAGATCACATGTGATCACACAAAAACATGTTTTTGGAACGCTTCACGCGATCACGTGAAACGAATCAAGTTTTTCCGTAAGTGTGACCACAGCACCAGGCACTAAACACCTTCCATGCAGCCTCAAAGGGACAACCGAAACCTTAATCTTAATGACAGTTGGCCATTAGAGAGAGGCAGCAACAATGTTGTTGATTACCAACACTCTGGGGTGTTTAACCAGCAGTCAAGGACAGTGTCCAGGTTATCAGGCCTGCTGGGTGCCAGACTCATTTCTCAGGGATATCCCCTGAACAGAACTAATAAAGGTCAACCATTAACCATGCTGTCGTAAGAACAGAGCACCACGCCGTGGATTTCTGCTTTAATAGCACACAGCTACCTACGACTGCTAACAACTTTTAACTGCCTTCCTCTTTACTACAGAATAGAATACCTATTGATGTCACTTAAAAACCTTAAGTGTAGTTACAATGCACGTATACAGCCTAAATAAAGTAGTACAGCCATTAAACCTCGATTTTTAGAGGATGAATTTCCCCCACGATGCCCAAGTTGCTCTGGTGAGTCACACACACCCCGCTGTATGACTCATGAACTGCTGTGAAGATTCAGTGGAAATCACTAATTGTCTTCTTATCACCCTCTACAATAGGGACAATGGGGTGGCTGTTTCAGCCAGACAGGACACATTCACTTTATGTGTTTGGCTCTGAAGTTTCTCTCTGTTACCTCTAATGGCTCCACTATTAGCAGTTTAACTGAGTTATACAGGCCTAGTCTGTCTTTCAGCTCGATAAGATTTGCAGACAGTTCAGAGTAAAAAGAAACGCTGTCACTACCATGATGAAGGCATTTGGCAAAATACATTGGTTCGTTTTATCAATAAAATATAGATTTTTTCGAAACAAACTTCCAATGTGCTACATAAGAGTTACTGCTAAATTCACCTTTTTAACTCTATAGTTAGGATTTAGACAGGGAAGCCCTGCTCTGCCCAGCAATATAACTCTGACAGCTGTAGCCTGGTCACAATGCGCCAGTCTTTCTTTTTACTAGAAAATGTAAACATATTTTGGCAGACAATCCCTTAAGAGAGCATCAGTGTGTTTTCTCTACAATAGAGAAGAGTTGCTAAATATATTTTCAGCTCAATAGGAATAGGAAGCTATATATCTATCAGACCGGAAAGAGAGCATTTTGGTTCCTGCCTGGCAGCTAATGGGTTTCACAGCCTACCTGCAGTGATGAGAGAGATGAGTGAGGAAGGTGTGAATGGGTTGATGAGTAGAGCCACAGGACAGGACCTGACTAACTACAGCGCTGGCCAATTAGTACACACGCACGCACACACATGCACAAACACACACACACATTGGATCTGACCAACTTCAGCACTGACCAATTAGTAGTGGGACTACAGTGAGGCTAACTGATATCTCTCCGGCATCTCTTCAGTCTGGAAAAGGAATTGGGAAGATGTGGTATTGCATGCGGTTGGAAATTCTATTGTATTCTTATGAAAAGGTCTCAAAAAAGCAAAAAACAGGCGACTGATAAAGATGTAAGTAACGGCCATGAGAGATCTGCAGAACTAATCTGAGAAGCCTTGATGTTTTCTGTAGCTGTCATGGTTAGGAAAGGTGCGCCTCGAGGTGAGAACCTTAATAAATATAATACACAGCTATCAGCTCCAAGACCAGAGACAGACAGATATACACCACCACCTTAACTGAGTGGTCAGTGGATATTGCAGTGTAGCAGACATTTAAGTGGATATTTCAGTGAATGCAAGTCTGGTTCCTGCCTGGCAGGGCATTAGTCTCTTCATTTATTGTAGCGTCAAGACAGCAGCAATACGTCTTAAGTCTATGAATTTGGTGTGACAGATGTGGACTCAGTAAAGACTTCATATAATACCTCTATCCCCGCCATTATCCCAGTGCCACCTCTACTTATTGGGGGGCACCTCTGTTTATCGGGGCCCACTCAGCTTATAGGCAGAGCACTGTTGACATGGGCTAATTGATTGACCGTCAGTGGCTGCTGATTAACTAACAAATGTCTAAACGTCACCTTGTGTATTCAACTATTTACTTTAGTGTTCTCTGTGTACAGGAAGGGGCGGCACCGCATCCTCCCAATACAACCATGTCACTTCACTTCTTCATTCTCCCTGACTGAATAAACCTGAACGTTTTCTCCACAATACAATAAGGATTAGATCAAAAGAAGACATAGAGAACTGGAGAGTGAGAGTGACTCAACGTTTTCTCCACAATACAATAAGGATTAGATCAAAAGAAGACATAGAGAACTGGAGAGTGAGAATGACTCAACGTTTTCTCCACAATACAATAAGGATTAGATCAAAAGAAGACATAGAGAACTGGAGAGTGAGAGTGACTCAACGTTTTCTCCACAATACAATAAGGATTAGATCAAAAGAAGACATAGAGAACCGGAGAGTGAGAGTGACTCAACGTTTTCTCCACAATACAATAAGGATTAGATCAAAAGAAGACATAGAGAACCGGAGAGTGAGAGTGACTCAACGTTTTCTCCACAATACAATAAGGATTAGATCAAAAGAAGACATAGAGAACTGGAGAGTGAGAGTGACTCAACGTTTTCTCCACAATACAATAAGGATTAGATCAAAAGAAGACATAGAGAACTGGAGAGTGAGAGTGACTCAACGTTTTCTCCACAATACAATAAGGATTAGATCAAAAGAAGACATAGAGAACTGGAGAGTGAGAATGACTCAACGTTTTCTCCACAATACAATAAGGATTAGATCAAAAGAAGACATAGAGAACTGGAGAGTGAGAGTGACTCAACGTTTTCTCCACAATACAATAAGGATTAGATCAAAAGAAGACATAGAGAACTGGAGAGTGAGAGTGACTCAACGTTTCCTTACATGACACTTCATTCTGCCTGCCAGTTTGATGCCGTCAAATGTTCTGACGGATCTGGGATTGGATGGGTTTAACCTTGTGAAAGAGGGAAGAGAAAGACGAAAAGAGAGAGAGAGAGAGCAGGGGGAAAATAAAATTCCAGCTGACGCAGTGACAGAGTGGATGAATTTCAGCCGTCATGAAATGGTGGTATTGTCAGACTAAGATGGCTAAAAGCCAGAGACTCAAACATGCATGACATTAAGATGCTGTCAGGACTGTCCAAATGACACAATGTTCCCTATGAAGTGCACTACTTTTGACAAGGGCCCATAGGGCTGTGGTGAAAAGTAGTGCACTGTGTAGGAAGTAGGGTACCTTTTGGGATGCAACGATGCCGCTGTCAGGGTGTCCACGGGGAGACGGAGGGGAAAAGGCTTCTCTTGACATCATGTTGATTTGAAACACAAAACGTGACAGAAAAAACATCTGTCCTATTTCCTCTTCAACCACATGCCTTTAAATCATAAGTAGGGGGGGGGGTTGCAAATACTTCAGTTATAAATACTGTATTATATGCATTTTGCACAGTAAAATTTGTTGTTTTGGCCCCAAACATAATATTTTTTGCCACAAAAAAATAAATAATAATACATGGAGCAAAACCAGTAAATATATACTACAACAAGCTGGAATTTACAAACCAACCATTTGGGCAAACACAGCTCAAAACAACTTACCTACAAATTCAAAACAGGGAATTCATAAATACCACTAAACAGTATGTGGTAGTTCTCCTCTCAGATAATCTATCTAGAACAGGGATGGGCAATTTAGATGGGGGTGGGGGCTCTGCGTACCCACATGTGCAATTCTACAAATGTTTCCATGGGGTGGAGAGAAATGTTTGCAGGTTTTAATATGATATCTGAGTGAGACTAACAAACAAAATCAATGGGGGCCCCCGGATGGTAATTCCACCATGATTACTAAGTTTAGATAGCTGGCCGCTAGGCTAATTTACCAATCTAAAACACTTTAGCTGACATGGGCTAATTGAGTGACTACCAGTGACTGACATAACTAGAGAAAAACTGCTGATGCACAACCGCATTTCCAATTTGCACCTTGTGTATTTTATTGAGTAAAAAATACATTATAAAAAAGGGGTATTTTTCTTTTGGGGAAATTGAACAGAGGACCTTCAAATGGGGTGTTGCTCATCCTTCATCTAGAACAAGCATTGTATCTGTTCACCATTTATAATCTTTATTTTATAGAAATATATAACATAAGTCTAAGCTTCATATTGACTTAGGAGTACATAGAATATTCATTTTGGAACAGATCTGAAGTATTTCATTCTGTTGTCATCACAATAAGTCAACCAACAGCTTGGCTGCTTTAGACTTAAGGCATCCCGTCCCAATCTTAAAAACAATAAACACCATATTGTGTAAATAAGGCTGCTTTAAACGCTCCCGCCCAATCTTTAATGGAACAAATAGCATATTGTGTAAATAGAACTGTTTACGGTTCCATTTCCTGTAAGAGCTTGAAACAAACGACACATAGGCTTACAGTAAGAACTCTAGAAATGGGCAGTGTCTTTTAGTGAGTGTTTCTTTTCCAAAAGTCTCCAAAAGCCAAGCAACACACCCATCAGATCATTGTGATGTAGAAAATAGCATCTCATTCACTACTTATACATTGACTACCCCCCCTCCCCCCACACACACACACACACACACACACAGTCCTGATGATACCATGTCGTAGCCCTTTGCTTCAGTCAGATGACCAAATTGCCCCCTTTAGTAGCCTCATGGGTGGAATCAAATTACATTTGTTCATAATTTCATAATTAATAATAGTTTTAAAAATGAAGCCCATAACCGTTTGCGTGAGGTGTCTACTTTTTTTTCAAATTAGATTTTTTTTAAGACTACCAAGAATCACTCCGTGTGACCCTGATTTAGCCCACTGCAGTAAAAGGTTAATGAGTTTTAATAAGGCCTCACTCTGCCATTTGACCTGAATATAGTATGGGCCATGTTGCCCTGTGGGTAGTCTGGGTAGTCTGAATTAGCCTGGGTTAGTCTCTGGGCAGACTTTAGGGATGAGTGAATTGGCTAGTCAGGGTACTTTTCTCTGTCACAATCAGCCAGGTGACATGTACCCAGACACACAATCAGCCAGGTGACATGTACCCAGACACACAATCAGCCAGGTGACATGTACCCAGACACACAATCAGCCAGGTGACATGTACCCAGACACACAATCAGCCAGGTGGTATGTACCCAGACACACAATCAGCCAGGTGGTATGTACCCAGAAACACAATCAGCCAGGTGACAAGTACCCAGACACACAATCAGCCAGGTGACATGTACCAAGACACACAATCAGCCAGGTGGTATGTACCCAGACACACAATCAGCCAGGTGGCATGTACCCAGACACACAATCAGCCAGGTGGTATGTACCCAGACACGCAATCAGCCAGGTGTTATTTACCCAGACACACAATCAGCCAGGTGTTATTTACCCAGACACACAATCAGCCAGGTGGCATGTACCCAGACACACAATCAGCCAGGTGGTATGTACCCAGACACACAATCAGCCAGGTGTTATTTACCCAGACACACAATCAGCCAGGTGTTATTTACCCAGACACACAATCAGCCAGGTGGCATGTACCCAGACACACAATCAGCCAGGTGGTATGTACCCAGACACACAATCAGCCAGGTGGTATGTACCCAGACACACAATCAGCCAGGTGGTATTTACCCAGACAAACAATCAGCCAGGTGGCATGTACCCAGACACACAATCAGCCAGGTGGTATGTACCCAGACACACAATCAGCCAGGTGTTATTTACCCAGACACACAATCAGCCAGGTGTTATTTACCCAGACACACAATCAGCCAGGTGGCATGTACCCAGACACACAATCAGCCAGGTGGTATGTACCCAGACACACAATCAGCCAGGTGTTATTTACCCAGACACACAATCAGCCAGGTGTTATTTACCCAGACACACAATCAGCCAGGTGGCATGTACCCAGACACACAATCAGCCAGGTGGCATGTACCCAGACACACAATCATGTACCTTCGACATAGTCAAGTAAGAATCAACAGCCAGCCAACATAGATATACGCTATACTGGAAATATGGTTTGAATTGTGCTGTACTGAGCAGATTCCCCTAAACATACCCACAGTAAGCCAAAACACACGGCTTGGAGTGACTCAGAGTAATGAGCAAACAGAACTATGGATCAGGGAACAGGGAGATCAGGGAAAAGAGCTTTCTCTCTCTCACACACACACACGAACACACCCACCCACACACACCACACACATACGAACACACACACCACACACACACACACACACACACACACACACACACACACACACACACACACACACACACACACACACACACACACACACACACACACACACACACACACACACACACACACACACACACACACACACACACACACACACACACACACACACACACACAGTTTATTAGTCTACTGGCGTTCTTGCTGTGTTTGTTGAATTAGTGAATAAAGAGATAAGCTGTAGCTGTGCTGTTCCATACAGATGTGAAGTTCCTCTTGTCTCTTTCAGCTGGAAAATGCACAGCTTGAGCTCCCGACACACACACACACACACACACACACACACACACACACACACACACACACACACACACACACACACACACACACACACACACACACACACACACACACACACACACACACACACACACACACACTCACACACACACACACACACACACACACACACACACACACACACACACACACACACACACACACACACACACACACACACACACACACACACACACACACACACACACACACACACACACACACACACACACACACACACACACACACAAAGCTTGAGTTACCCTAAACTCTCTCCCCTCCAGGATTACTGCTGGGTACACACTCCAAATCCCCCTCTTTCTACCCCGTATCTTGTTTCCAGTGTTCCGTCCAATTGCAAATGCAATTACCCAGGCTCTTTCATTGTGTGGTGTTCCCATTCTCTGCATGCCTAAACCATATGGTCGCTCTAAAAGAGACAAACAGCGAGCTGTGAGAGAGGCAGTCTATGTCCTAATTACTTAAAGACACCCCACAGGCCACTGGAGAGGCTAAAGAGGACTGGGCCCAGGGTGCAATGGAGTATATTTACCTTTAATCAGGATTCAGGGTGAGAACAGCTATTGTATTATTATATAGCGAGTCCACATGTGAGGAACTGATAATACATCCATCAAAGGAAAGAAGTGGTGGTAATAGTGGTGGGCTCAAGTTCCACAGAACAGTTGAGAACTATATTCCACGTGAGGAACTGATAATACATCCAGTGGTGGTGGAATTACACAGGGCAGTGTGTTACATCCATTAAACAGCTATGTGCCCATTATAAAGATGTTACAGATATGTTGATATTATAAATGACAGCTTAATAGTCCTCCACAATTTAACCGGGATACTGAGATTTTTAGAATAAATTGTTTTGACATTTGTTTTATTCTTATAATTCTTATAATTGTTTGTTATGGAGGTGGTCATTCACATCATTATTAAAACTGAATATGTGTTGCCAGAACACTAATTGCTGATAATAACCTTATGAAACAAGTTACCGGTTAATGCTCTAAGCACAAACAGATGATTAGCTAGTTATGTAAGGGATAATCAACGAGGGGCTATGTGTTCTATGGAAAATAATGAACGACGTGGGAAGGTGTGTTCCACGACGAGCCAGCGAAGAACGCATAGAGCCACAAGTTGATTATTCCTTGATTATTCCGTATCTATAGACGCGACCCAGTCGTTAAGTCTTTTTGTTCTGTATCTATGGACGTGACCCAGTCCTTCAGTCTTTTTGTTCTGTATATATGGACGCGACCCAGTCGTTCAGTCTTTTTGTTCTGTATATATGGACGCGACCCAGTCGTTCAGTCTTTTTGTTCTGTATATATGGACTCGACCCAGTCGTTCAGTCTTTTTGTTCTGTATCTATGGACGCAACCCAGTCGTTCAGTCTTTTTGTTCTGTATCTATGGACGCGACCCAGCCGTTCAGTCTTTTTGTTCTGTATCTATGGACGCGACCCAGTCGTTCAGTCTTTTTGTTCTGTATATATGGACGCGACCCAGTCGTTCAGTCTTTTTGTTCTGTATATATGGACTCGACCCAGTCGTTCAGTCTTTTTGTTCTCTATCTATGGACGTGATCCAGTCGTTCAGTCTTTTTGTTCTGTATCTATGGACGCGACCCAGTCGTTCAGTCTTTTTGTTCTGTATATATGGACTCGACCCAGTCGTTCAGTCTTTTTGTTCTGTATCTATGGACGCGACCCAGTCGTTCAGTCTTTTTGTTCTGTATATATGGACTCGACCCAGTCGTTCAGTCTTTTTGTTCTGTATCTATGGACGCGACCCAGTCGTTCAGTCTTTTTGTTCTGTATATATGGACTCGACCCAGTCGTTCAGTCTTTTTGTTCTGTATCTATGGACGCAACCCAGTCGTTCAGTCTTTTTGTTCTGTATCTATGGACGCGACCCAGTCGTTCAGTCTTTTGTTCTGTATCTATGGACGCGACCCAGTCGTTCAGTCTTTTTGTTCTGTATATATGGACGCGACCCAGTCGTTCAGTCTTTTTGTTCTGTATATATGGACTCGACCCAGTCGTTCAGTCTTTTTGTTCTCTATCTATGGACGCGATCCAGTCGTTCAGTCTTTTTGTTCTGTATCTATGGACGCGACCCAGTCATTCAGTCTTTTTGTTCTCTATCTATGGACTCGACCCAGTCGTTCAGTCTTTTTGTTCTGTATCTATGGACGCGACCCAGTCGTTCAGTCTTTTTGTTCTGTATCTATGGACGCGACCCAGTCGTTCAGTCTTTTTGTTCTGTATATATGGACTCGACCCAGTCGTTCAGTCTTTTTGTTCTCTATCTATGGACGCGATCCAGTCGTTCAGTCTTTTTGTTCTGTATCTATGGACGCGACCCAGTCGTTCAGTCTTTTTGTTCTGTATATATGGACTCGACCCAGTCGTTCAGTCTTTTTGTTCTGTATATATGGACTCGACCCAGTCGTTCAGTCTTTTTGTTCTGTATATATGGACTCGACCCAGTCGTTCAGTCTTTTTGTTCTGTATCTATGGACGTGACCCAGTCGTTCGGTCTTTTTGTTCTGTATATATGGACTCGACCCAGTCGTTCAGTCTTTTTGTTCTGTATATATGGACTCGACCCAGTCGTTCAGTCTTTTTGTTCTGTATATATGGACTCGACCCAGTCGTTCAGTCTTTTTGTTCTGTATATATGGACTCGACCCAGTCGTTCAGTCTTTTTGTTCTGTATATATGGACGCAACCCAGTCGTTCAGTCTTTTTGTTCTGTATCTATGGACGCGACCCAGTCGTTCAGTCTTTTTGTTCTGTATCTATGGACGCGACCCAGTCGTTCAGTCTTTTTGTTCTGTATATATGGACTCGACCCAGTCGTTCAGTCTTTTTGTTCTCTATCTATGGACGCGATCCAGTCGTTCAGTCTTTTTGTTCTGTATCTATGGACGCGACCCAGTCATTCAGTCTTTTTGTTCTCTATCTATGGACTCGACCCAGTCGTTCAGTCTTTTTGTTCTGTATCTATGGACGCGACCCAGTCATTCAGTCTTTTTGTTCTGTATCTATGGACTCGACCCAGTCGTTCAGTCTTTTTGTTCTGTATCTATGGACGCGACCCAGTCGTTCAGTCTTTTTGTTCTGTATCTATGGACGCGACCCAGTCGTTCAGTCTTTTTGTTCTGTATATATGGACTCGACCCAGTCGTTCAGTCTTTTTGTTCTGTATATATGGACTCGACCCAGTCGTTCAGTCTTTTTGTTCTGTATATATGGACTCGACCCAGTCGTTCAGTCTTTTTGTTCTGTATCTATGGACGTGACCCAGTCGTTCGGTCTTTTTGTTCTGTATATATGGACTCGACCCAGTCGTTCAGTCTTTTTGTTCTGTATATATGGACTCGACCCAGTCGTTCAGTCTTTTTGTTCTGTATATATGGACTCGACCCAGTCGTTCAGTCTTTTTGTTCTGTATATATGGACTCGACCCAGTCGTTCAGTCTTTTTGTTCTGTATATATGGACGCAACCCAGTCGTTCAGTCTTTTTGTTCTGTATCTATGGACGCGACCCAGTCGTTCAGTCTTTTTGTTCTGTATCTATGGACGCGACCCAGTCGTTCAGTCTTTTTGTTCTGTATATATGGACTCGACCCAGTCGTTCAGTCTTTTTGTTCTCTATCTATGGACGCGATCCAGTCGTTCAGTCTTTTTGTTCTGTATCTATGGACGCGACCCAGTCATTCAGTCTTTTTGTTCTCTATCTATGGACTCGACCCAGTCGTTCAGTCTTTTGTTCTGTATCTATGGACGCGACCCAGTCATTCAGTCTTTTTGTTCTGTATCTATGGACGCGACCCAGTCGTTCAGTCTTTTTGTTCTGTATCTATGGACTCGACCCAGTCGTTCAGTCTTTTTGTTCTCTATCTATGGACGCGACCCAGTCGTTCAGTCTTTTTGTTCTGTATCTATGGACGCGACCCAGTCGTTCAGTCTTTTTGTTCTGTATCTATGGACGCGACCCAGTCGTTCAGTCTTTTTGTTCTGTATCTATGGACGCGACCCAGTCGTTCAGTCTTTTTGTTCTGTATCTATGGACGCGACCCAGTCGTTCAGTCTTTTTGTTCTGTATCTATGGACGCGACCCAGTCGTTCAGTCTTTTTGTTCTGTATATATGGACGCGACCCAGTCGTTCAGTCTTTTTGTTCTGTATATATGGACGCGACCCAGTCGTTCAGTCTTTTTGTTCTGTATATATGGACTCGACCCAGTCGTTCAGTCTTTTTGTTCTCTATCTATGGACGCGATCCAGTCGTTCAGTCTTTTTGTTCTGTATCTATGGACGCGACCCAGTCGTTCAGTCTTTTTGTTCTGTATATATGGACTCGACCCAGTCGTTCAGTCTTTTTGTTCTGTATCTATGGACGCGACCCAGTCGTTCAGTCTTTTTGTTCTGTATATATGGACTCGACCCAGTCGTTCAGTCTTTTTGTTCTGTATCTATGGACGCGACCCAGTCGTTCAGTCTTTTTGTTCTGTATATATGGACTCGACCCAGTCGTTCAGTCTTTTTGTTCTGTATCTATGGACGCAACCCAGTCGTTCAGTCTTTTTGTTCTGTATCTATGGACGCGACCCAGTCGTTCAGTCTTTTTGTTCTGTATCTATGGACGCGACCCAGTCGTTCAGTCTTTTTGTTCTGTATATATGGACGCGACCCAGTCGTTCAGTCTTTTTGTTCTGTATATATGGACTCGACCCAGTCGTTCAGTCTTTTTGTTCTCTATCTATGGACGCGATCCAGTCGTTCAGTCTTTTTGTTCTGTATCTATGGACGCGACCCAGTCATTCAGTCTTTTTGTTCTCTATCTATGGACTCGACCCAGTCGTTCAGTCTTTTTGTTCTGTATCTATGGACGCGACCCAGTCGTTCAGTCTTTTTGTTCTGTATCTATGGACGCGACCCAGTCGTTCAGTCTTTTTGTTCTGTATATATGGACTCGACCCAGTCGTTCAGTCTTTTTGTTCTCTATCTATGGACGCGATCCAGTCGTTCAGTCTTTTTGTTCTGTATCTATGGACGCGACCCAGTCGTTCAGTCTTTTTTGTTCTGTATATATGGACTCGACCCAGTCGTTCAGTCTTTTGTTCTGTATATATGGACTCGACCCAGTCGTTCAGTCTTTTTGTTCTGTATATATGGACTCGACCCAGTCGTTCAGTCTTTTTGTTCTGTATCTATGGACGTGACCCAGTCGTTCGGTCTTTTTGTTCTGTATATATGGACTCGACCCAGTCGTTCAGTCTTTTTGTTCTGTATATATGGACTCGACCCAGTCGTTCAGTCTTTTTGTTCTGTATATATGGACTCGACCCAGTCGTTCAGTCTTTTTGTTCTGTATATATGGACTCGACCCAGTCGTTCAGTCTTTTTGTTCTGTATATATGGACGCAACCCAGTCGTTCAGTCTTTTTGTTCTGTATCTATGGACGCGACCCAGTCGTTCAGTCTTTTGTTCTGTATCTATGGACGCGACCCAGTCGTTCAGTCTTTTTGTTCTGTATATATGGACTCGACCCAGTCGTTCAGTCTTTTTGTTCTCTATCTATGGACGCGATCCAGTCGTTCAGTCTTTTTGTTCTGTATCTATGGACGCGACCCAGTCATTCAGTCTTTTTGTTCTCTATCTATGGACTCGACCCAGTCGTTCAGTCTTTTTGTTCTGTATCTATGGACGCGACCCAGTCATTCAGTCTTTTTGTTCTGTATCTATGGACTCGACCCAGTCGTTCAGTCTTTTTGTTCTGTATCTATGGACGCGACCCAGTCGTTCAGTCTTTTTGTTCTGTATCTATGGACGCGACCCAGTCGTTCAGTCTTTTGTTCTGTATATATGGACTCGACCCAGTCGTTCAGTCTTTTTGTTCTGTATATATGGACTCGACCCAGTCGTTCAGTCTTTTTGTTCTGTATATATGGACTCGACCCAGTCGTTCAGTCTTTTTGTTCTGTATCTATGGACGTGACCCAGTCGTTCGGTCTTTTTGTTCTGTATATATGGACTCGACCCAGTCGTTCAGTCTTTTTGTTCTGTATATATGGACTCGACCCAGTCGTTCAGTCTTTTGTTCTGTATATATGGACTCGACCCAGTCGTTCAGTCTTTTGTTCTGTATATATGGACTCGACCCAGTCGTTCAGTCTTTTTGTTCTGTATATATGGACGCAACCCAGTCGTTCAGTCTTTTTGTTCTGTATCTATGGACGCGACCCAGTCGTTCAGTCTTTTTGTTCTGTATCTATGGACGCGACCCAGTCGTTCAGTCTTTTTGTTCTGTATATATGGACTCGACCCAGTCGTTCAGTCTTTTTGTTCTCTATCTATGGACGCGATCCAGTCGTTCAGTCTTTTTGTTCTGTATCTATGGACGCGACCCAGTCATTCAGTCTTTTTGTTCTCTATCTATGGACTCGACCCAGTCGTTCAGTCTTTTTGTTCTGTATCTATGGACGCGACCCAGTCATTCAGTCTTTTTGTTCTGTATCTATGGACGCGACCCAGTCGTTCAGTCTTTTTGTTCTGTATCTATGGACTCGACCCAGTCGTTCAGTCTTTTTGTTCTCTATCTATGGACGCGACCCAGTCGTTCAGTCTTTTTGTTCTGTATCTATGGACGCGACCCAGTCGTTCAGTCTTTTTGTTCTGTATCTATGGACGCGACCCAGTCGTTCAGTCTTTTTGTTCTGTATCTATGGACGCGACCCAGTCGTTCAGTCTTTTTGTTCTGTATCTATGGACGCGACCCAGTCGTTCAGTCTTTTTGTTCTGTATCTATGGACGCGACCCAGTCGTTCAGTCTTTTGTTCTGTATATATGGACTCGACCCAGTCGTTCAGTCTTTTTGTTCTCTATCTATGGACGCGATCCAGTCGTTCAGTCTTTTTGTTCTGTATCTATGGACGCGACCCAGTCGTTCAGTCTTTTTGTTCTGTATATATGGACTCGACCCAGTCGTTCAGTCTTTTGTTCTGTATATATGGACTCGACCCAGTCGTTCAGTCTTTTTGTTCTGTATATATGGACTCGACCCAGTCGTTCAGTCTTTTTGTTCTGTATCTATGGACGTGACCCAGTCGTTCGGTCTTTTTGTTCTGTATATATGGACTCGACCCAGTCGTTCAGTCTTTTTGTTCTGTATATATGGACTCGACCCAGTCGTTCAGTCTTTTTGTTCTGTATATATGGACTCGACCCAGTCGTTCAGTCTTTTTGTTCTGTATATATGGACTCGACCCAGTCGTTCAGTCTTTTTGTTCTGTATATATGGACTCGACCCAGTCGTTCAGTCTTTTTGTTCTGTTTCTATGGACTTGACCCAGTCGTTCAGTCTTTTTGTTCTGTATATATGGACTCGACCCAGTCGTTCAGTCTTTTTGTTCTGTTTCTATGGACTTGACCCAGTCGTTCAGTCTTTTTGTTCTGTTTCTATGGACTTGACCCAGTCGTTCAGTCTTTTTGTTCTGTATATATGGACTCGACCCAGTCGTTCAGTCTTTTTGTTCTGTATATATGGACTCGACCCAGTCGTTCAGTCTTTTTGTTCTGTATATATGGACTCGACCCAGTCGTTCAGTCTTTTTGTTCTGTATATATGGACTCGACCCAGTCATTCAGTATTTTTGTTCTGTTTCTATGGACTTGACCCAGTCGTTTGTTCTAAATGTTCCATTGCATACTGGCTGGCAACGTTCTTATCCCTTGCTTGCTAGCTAGTCAACTACTGCTAACTTACAGTCACGTCAAGAAGTGCAGCCAGAAGAACAACAAAGTAGCTGCATTTGCATTTGTTTAAGCTGTTTTCTAGAGACATTTATTTGGGTACATGCATAACAATGATCTACTGAGGCGTGATTTCACTTGGCATAGAAAATGTGCTCACTCGTCAGAACACAGAGGAACTAGCCAACAACACAGCTAACACAATCACTTCAAACTGAAGCTGGAAAGACTGCAAACTACCTGCACTTAATTGTGTTTTACCTTTTTTCAATTGATATTTATTTGTATATATCCATAAAAATGATGCCAGCTGATTCATGGCTTCGACTGGCTCTCGTCCGGACTCCCAACACCTTCATTGCTATGGGACAGCTGGAGACCGAATTTTAATATTGAAACAATGTTGCAAATGTCGGAGAGACATACAGCAAGGTTTACACAGATCTCCACTGTTGAGAACTAAATGTTAGTCTAAAAGAAATGGGAGATAATGTCTAGTTGCTTTTTACAGTGGAGATCAAGTTTATAAATTGCTTGGCAGGACTGATGAGACAGTGGATTACTCAATCAGATGGAACAGAGTAAATAGGCATTTTAATGTCATAGATTTAGCTGGTGGTAACTTGTGCAATAGACACTGGCCGGAATGCAGTTTTAATCAATCAGCATTTAGGATTAGACCCACCTGTTGTATAATACTTCATAAGTACTATACCAACAGTATATCCCTGGAATGAATGTATTAGTATCATGAAAATGTTAGTATTTCAGACTCACTTACAGAGAAAGACTTAATAACATTCCTGTAATGTCTCCGGACCTGATCCTAGTCTAATATGATTACTGTGACGGGAGATACTTCCATTAGTCTCTTACCAATAAATACCACTATTTTTTATATTCCACAGAATGAAGAACCAAGCTTGTTTTTCCAATATAGCTGTTGTCAGGTCTGACACAGTAGCTTTGACAGAATATATAACACGGTTTTACGTGTTGAGATTAGATAATGAAGCTGTTATAGACTGTGTCTGTGTCCCACATGGCACCCTATTCCTTATATAGTGCACTAGTTTTCATCAGAGCCCTGTCTTGTTTATTGGTCTCTATTCTCTCTAAGGCTGGATAACTGGGACCTAAGACGAGACAGAGGCCCAGGCCCAAGCACAGGCCAACTAAACACCTTAACTCTGAGGAAAATGGCCTAAGGAAGACATTGAAACAATTCCCATGCTACAGGAACATTGAAAAGACCTGGTTTGATATAGTTTCACCTCTGTGAAACAGTGGATCTGATATAGATATGTTTCCAACAATCAATCAGTGGGTGTGGCACCCTATTTCAGTGATAATGCCCGAGAAGCTGGTGTTTGGAGGATATATTGACGCGGGTGTTGTTAGGCCCGGAACAGTCGAGGGCCGGCAAACCGTGCCAATATATCCTCCAAACACCGGCTAGGAGAGGATTATCACTTTTATACAACAAGTTACCAACATATTCAAATATTGATTGACATGATTTGGATGAATTTATTCATATTATTTCATCCGTCCACAAGATACTGTACAGACAAAAATCTAGGGTTGCTACGTCAAACAGTGCAGCCAGGATAAGAGCAAACAGCAGCGTTTGTTTAAGCTGTTTTCTAGGGACATTTATTTGGATACATCCATAACAAAGAGCTAATGATGTGCAATTTGCCAAGCATAGAATATTTGCTCTCTTGTCAGAACACTGTTCAGAGGAGCTGGCCAACAACACAGCTAACACAATCACTTCAAACTGAAGATGGAAAGACCACAAACTAGCTGCATTTCATGTTTTTATATTGACATTTATTTGGATATATCCATAAAACTGATGCTGATTCATGATTTTGACTGGCTGAGAAACGCTGCCTGTCTGTCTGTCTCCTCCCGACACGTTCATTACTATGAGACAGCTGGTGATTGAATTTCAATATTGAAACGATGTTGTAAATGTCGGAGAGACAGACAGCAAGGTTTTTACAAATCTCCGCTGTTGAAAACCAATTGCTAGTCTGAAAGAAATGGGAGATAATGTCTAGTTGGTTTTTACAGTGGAGATCAAGTTTATAAATTGCTTGGCTGGGCTAATGAGACAGTGGATTGCACAGTGAGATGGAACAGAGTAAATAGGCATTTCAACATCATTGCTTTAGCCGGTGGTAACTTGTGGAATAGACACCGGTTTGAATGCTGTTTTAACCAATCAGCGTCCAGGATTACACTCACCTGTGGTATAATCTCCATATAATGAACTGCTTTTGGGAATAGGTGCCATTCATAAATATACATTATATTACCATAATTTTGTATTATATAGTAACATTTCACTCGACACTGACCCCAGGGATATGTATTCGGGCTGAGGTTGGTATTCTGGTGCATGACTCAAGCTTCCCCTTATTTTCATAAATAAACACACTCCAACCCCTGGAATGGACTGAGTGGAAGTGATTCCTCTCATGGAATCCAATAGTCAATCAAGCAGAGTGAAGGAGTGTACACCAGCACCCCTCTTCTCATTACAACTGGCACAAGATGGATTTGACATTTCCAATACTCTGAGTGATCCCAGAGCAGGCCTCATTGTGTGCATCCCAAATGGCGCTACTTTTGACCAGAACCCTATGGGCCCTAGTGCACTATTTAGGGACTACTGGGCCATTTGAGACAGACATCATTGATCTAGTAGGCCAGGCCAAGTAGCAGACTGAACAAACAACACCATATTCATTTGAGTAATATCATTTTTCAGGGCTAAAACAAAACATATGTGAGAGAGAAACAAAAAGAGAGAGAGACCCTCTATACACTCTTAGGAGAACCCTTTTTGGTTCCAGGTAGATCACTTTTGGGTTCCATGTAGAAACCTCTGTGAAAAGGGTTCTACCTGGAACCCAAAAGGATTCTACCTGGAACCAAAAAGGGTTCTACCTGGAACAAAAAAGGGTTCTCCAAATGGTTCTCAGCGGATCACCCTTTAAGGTTCTAGATAGCACCTTTTTTTTCTAAGAGTGTACAAAACAACACTATATACAAATAACATCAAATGTTACAATTTATGATAAAAATGTTATGATATTCTATCATCATATAAGAACGAAGGGTCTTCGGGCAACGAGGTGAAGAGACTTCCCCAATATAAATCCTGACAGATGTGGATTGGCTGATAATTATTTCTGATCTATTGATACACCATTTCCAGGGTGTCTGCACTCATTAGACACCAAACTGCCGCTCAATATCTAGTCAAGGTGAAGGAGCCGCATAGGAGAACTCGCTCAAGAAGCAGAATGCTTCTCATCCAAAAGGTTAATGCAGTACTGTCTAGTCAGAGTTTCTCTGTGGCAGCTTGAAACACCAGCAGCAAACAGGTGATTTAATTAGTGAAAATAACACAGGGACAGGGATGGAGGGATGGATGGAGTGAAGGAGGAATGGTGGGAGGTGTGATCCAACAGAAGGCTTGTTCATTAAATCCATTCGTAAGTGGGCCCTATATCACGTCACTTCTATCTTTCTTCAGCTCTCCTCCTTTTAACAGCCTTTCATTTCTCCATCCCTCCCTTCTGTTTACTTAACATCATCCCAGAGGCCTGGGCAACTATTACAGAACTACATCAGTGTTGAAAATAACGTAATCTCTGTTGAAAACAACATCATCTCCGTTGAAGGCAACAATCTCGGTTGAAAACAACATCATCAGTGTTGTACATGTGAATGTCCATTTTGGCAATAGAAGTTTGCTTCAAAAATCTATATTTTGTTATTAAAACACCAACGTGCTTCATCAAGCCCACCGCCAACACTCCTATTGTAGGAAGACAGTTGATCTCTCTGTTGTACAGCATAACACTGTATCGTCAATCAGTCACACATATTACTGGGTATTGACTACCGAGCTCTGGTGGGGCCTGGTGTGTGCACCGTTCAACAGAAGGAAGTCAATGGGGGGTTCATCCTGTCCTGTGATGACACATTGAGACAGGGTTGAGTGGGATGTTACAAATTACCTTGTGAATAGACGGGTGCTGTGTAGGACTACTAAACAGGAAAACTCAATACACACAACAATGTGTCCCTCATGCCTCTTGTTATACAGGATACAAGGGGAGGTCCAAAGCTAATGCTGACTGGACCTTGTCTGTTCAGTTCCAGCTGCTGACATGTGTTTCTTCCTATTTGCTCGCTTAAAAAAAACATTTATATAACCAGGAAGGGCTCATTGAGATTTGAAATCTCTTTTTCAAGTAGAGTAGTAGAGTACCATTGTGTCATGCAAATCTTTTCAATAAGAATTTCAATAAGCTTTATATGTATTACATATTACATTATAACAATCTACTTTAGCAATCCACATTTCAGTATGATGGTGGAGGAAGGTACTGTTAAACCAGGATTCAATCTAACACAGATAAACCACCTGCTCATTGAGATATATATTTTACTGTTAAAGCAATTTCCCTGATGTTCACGGATACAGTATATAATTGTCAACCATCAAATATAACATTTTAAAACAACGCTAAAGTCATTATGGATTGAGCACTGCTGGGGACAGGTCTAGCCTTGTGCTAATAGGTGAGCCATTCCACCATGGGGGCTGACTGCCTTCCTGCCTTGGGTAGCCCATTGGAAGACTGGGTGACTGATTGGCCAGGCCTGGAGAGTGATTGATAACCCAGAGAAAGAAGATAAGACAATGGGAGCGACAGGGAGGGCGAGGGAGAGAGGAAGGGAGAAAGAGAGAGACATGACATTTGAAATGTCTTTATTGTTTTGGAACTTTTTTAAGTATAATGTTTACAGTACATTTTTATTGTTTATGATCTATTTCACTTGCTTTGGCAATGTAAACATGTTTCCCATGCCAATAAAGCCCTTAAATTGAATTGAGAGAGACAGAGAGAGAGAGAGAGAGAGAGAGAGAGAGAGAAGGAGAGAGAGAGAGACAGAAAAGAGAGAAAGAGAGACAGAGAAAGAGAGAGAGAAAGAGAGAGGGAGGGATAGGGAAAGAGAGAGATAAATAACGATACAGGAAACGAGAGAGAAAGAGAGAGGGAGGGATAGGGAAAGAGAGAGATAAATAACGATACAGGAAACGAGAGAGAAAGAGAGTGGGAGGGATAGGGAAAGAGAGAGATAAATAACGATACAGGAAACGAGAGAGAAAGAGAGTGGGAGGGATAGGGAAAGAGAGAGATAAATAACGATACAGGAAACGAGAGAGAAAGAGAGAGGGAGGTATAGGGAAAGAGAGAGATAAATAACGATACAGGAAACGAGAGAGAAAGAGAGAGAAAGACAGAGGGAGGGATAGATAAGCCCGTGGGATCGAAGAGAGAGCAGCTGAGCTGAGAGAGACGTCCTCTGACATCAGTTCCAGTAGATTAGGACCTTCCTCCTCAGTGTCAGTGATGTAGCTAGTAACAGAGAGTGCTGTGAGGCCCAACCCCCCACAGCACTGTGACGTCCCACCACCTCCCACATTCACTCCAGCACTACAACTCAAAACCCATCTGTCTCAGAAGCAGCTGTAGTGGTGCAGTGGAACAGAATGACACACTATACACCAGTAGTCCTCAGCACATTTTTGGTTACATTTTGCTCCACTTGCAGTACCCTCTCATGTGAAACTGACCTTTTGGCCTGTGTTCTTATGACTCCTCTCAAGTGCCCACAGTGGATAGCCAGATACCCTCAAGCAGATTAGGTTTCCATTCAGAGCTGGTTGTGTCATTGCAGCACATTCATATCTTCACTTCATGTGCATCCTTGTCACCTTGCTAGTTATTGGTTGGGTCTCTGGTAATAGGTAAAATCCATTATCTCTGATTTAGAGAGCATTGTAATTACATACCCATAGACATTTTCTTTGAAAAGGAACAATTAACATTAAATACCACTAGCAATTGGTCGAATGAGGAGGATTTTCTATATTTTTCAACGAGGTAGACTCCAACAGCCCACAGGGGAAGTGCGGGACCCCATAATTCTCCTATGTTATAATTAGCCTTGATTATATGTACTGACAAGAAAAGCTACATTCTCTTGTGTTATGAGCCAGGGAGGGGAGGAGGGGAGGAGAGGAGGAGCCAGGGAGGGGAGGAGGGGAGGAGAGGAGGAGAGGAGAAAGGAGGAGAGGAGAGGAGAAAGGAGGAGGATATTAAAATGGGAAAGAGAGAAGGAGAGGGGAGGAGAGAGGAGGAGAGGAGAGGAGGAGAAGAGAAAGGAGGAGAGGAGAGGAGAGGAGAAAGGAGGAGGATATTAAAAATGGGAATGAGAGAAGGAGAGGAGAGAGGAGGAGAGGAGAAAGGAGAGGAGGAGGAGGATATTAAAAATGGGAAAGAGAGAAGAAGAGGAGAGAGGAGGAGAGGAGAAAGGAGGAGAGGAGGAGATGTGAAAGAAGAAAGGAGGAGAGGAGGAGGATATTAAAAATGGGAAAGAGAGAAGAAGAGGAGAGAGGAGGAGAGGAGAAAGGAGGAGAGGAGAGAGGAGGAGAGGAGAAAGGAGGAGAGGAGGAGAGGAGAAAGGAGGAGGATATTAAACATGGGAAAGAGAGAAGGAGAGGAGAGAGGAGGAGAGGAGAAAGGAGGAGAGGAGGTGGGGAGAATGGAGAAGAGGAGTAGAGGAGAAAAGAGGAGAGGAGGAGAGGAGGAGGAAGGTGGAGAATATTAAAAATGGGTAAGAGAGGAGGAGAGGAGAGAGGAGGAGGATATTCTAATTGGTAAAGAGAGGAGGAGAGGAGAAAGGAGGAGAGGAGAAAGGAGGAAAGGATGAGAGGAGGAGGATATTTAAAATGGGAAAGAGAGGAGGAGAGGAGAGAGAAGGAGAGGAGAGAGGAGGAGAGGAGGAAGAAGGAGGATATTAAAAAAAGGGAAAGAGAGGAGGAGAGGAGAGAGGATATTAAAAATGGGAAGGAGAAAAGGAGAGGAGAGAGAGGAGAGGAGAAAGGATGAGAGGAGAAAGGAGGAGGATATTAAAAATGGGAAAGAGAGAAGGAGAGGAGAGAGGAGGAAGAAGGAGGATATTAAAAACGGGAAAGAGAAGAGGAGAGGAGAGATGATGAGGATATTAAAAATGGGAGAGAGGAGGAGAGGAGAGAGGAGGAGGATATTAAAAATGGGAAAGAGAGAAGGAGAGGAGAGAGGAGGATATGAGAAAGGAGGAGAGGAGGAGAGGAGAAAGGAGGAGAGGAGGAGAGGAGAAAGGAGGAGAGGAGGAGAGGAGAAAGGAGGAGGATATTAACCATGGGAAAGCGAGAAGGAGAGGAGAGAGGAGAGAGGAGGAGAGGAGAAAGGAGGAGAGGAGAAAGGAGAAGAGGAGGAGAGGAGAAAGGAGGAGAGGAGGAGAGGAGAAAGGAGAAGAGGAGGAGAGGAGAAAAGAGGAGAGGAGGAAGGAGGAGGATATTAAAAATGGGAAAGAGAGGCGGAGAGGAGAGAGGAGGAGGATATTAAAAATGGGAAAGAGAGGAGGAGAGGAGAGAGGAGGAGGATATTAAAAATGGGAGAGAGAGGAGGAGAGGAGAGAGGAGGAGAGGAGAAACGAGGATAGGAGAAAGGAGGAGGATATTAAAAACGGGAGAGAAAGGAGGGGAGAAGAGAGGAGGAGGATATTAAAAATGGCAGAGAGAGAAGGAGAGGAGAGAGGAGGAAGAAGGAGGATATTAAAAACGGGAAAGAGAGGAGGAGAGGAGAGATGAGGAGGATATTAAAAATGGGAGAGAGAGGAGGAGAGGAGAGAGGAGGAGGATATTAAAAATGGGAAAGAGAGAAGGAGAGGAGAGAAGAGGATAGGAGAAAGGAGGAGAGGAGGAGAGGAGAAAGGAGGAGAGGAGGAGAGGAGAAAGGAGGAGAGGATGAGAGGAGGAGGATATTAAAAATGGGAAAGAGAGGAGGAGAGGAGAGAGAAGGAGAGGAGAGAGGAGGAGAGGAGGAAGAAGGAGGATATTAAAAAAGGGAAAGAGAGGAGGAGAGGATATTAAAAATGGGAAGGAGAAAAGGAGAGGAGAGAGAGGAGAGGAGAAAGGAGGAGAGGAGAAAGGAGGAGGATATTAAACATGGGAAAGAGAGAAGGAGAGGAGAGAGGAGGAGGATATTAAAAATGGGAAAGAGAAGGAGAGGAGGAGAGGAGAAAGGAGGAGAGGAGGAGAGGAGAAAGGAGGAGAGAAGGAGAGGAGAAGAGGAGAAGAGGAGAAAGGAGGAGAGGAGGAGAGGAGAAAGGAGAAGAGGAGGAGAGGAGAAAAGAGGAGAGGAGGAAGGAGGAGGATATTAAAAATGGGAAAGAGAGGCGGAGAGGAGAGAGGAGGAGGATATTAAAAATGGGAGAGAGAGGAGGAGAGGAGAGAGGAGGAGAGGAGAAAAGAGGATAGGAGAAAGGAGGAGGATATTAAAAATGGGAGAGAAAGGAGGGGAGAAGAGAGGAGGAGGAGGATATTAAAAATGGCAGAGAGAGGAGGAGAGGATGAAAGGAGAGAGGAGGAGAGGAGAGAGGAGGAGAGGATGCCTCCTCCAGAACTCATCAGCAAAGCACAGCTAGAACAATCCCTTGGATTCCCATGGACTCACACCCACTTATCCTCCATAGACTTTTCACACTGTTATGCCAACCCAAACCTGTACTGTGCCGGCTCAGATACTTTCCATTATTGTACTCACCAGCACTGTTCCAACAACTATGATGGATGTGTAACCATGCCAGCACAGTACAGTTTGGCTCAGCTCAGTAGTGTGAAGAGGGTAACAGTCTCCCATGGACTCAGTCACCTGATTAGAATGGAGGCTAGTGGTGACACAGGAAGGACCTCCTACTTACTACTCCCCAGTCCTCCTCAGTCATACTAATGACGAGTTTCCATCTGAGATTTACTCTGTTGTTTTACCCAACAGGCTCATACTTTTCTGTTTCTATCTACGGGGGCCGGCACCCATGTCTCACTGATCCATGTCTCTGGTGGACCTGCTCTGACTAGGGGCCAAAGCCAGGCCACTGGTACTTTTCAGTTGGTGTTTACATAACAATGGCTAACTGTGAACTTTAACACCTCACATAGCAACAGTCTTGAATGATGCAGAGGCTGTTGATTCTGCTCGACCCCTAAGTCTTAAGTGTCACACTCTTAGGGGGAAGTGCTGATGTGGGGCAACTCTTAGGGGGAAGTGCTGGTGTGGAGTAATTCTTAGGTGGAAGTGCTGGTGTGGAGTAACTCTTAGGTGGAAGTGCTGGTGTGGAGTAACTCTTAGGGGGAAGCACTGGTGTGGGGTAACTCTTCGGTGGAAGTTCAGCATTAGTTTAGGACATTCTACTGTGATAAATGCAGATACTATGTGCAATGGAGATCTGAGACAGCACTGAGACTATGCAGCATACGTGTGGAAACCTTGAGGGCCAGAAAGGCCAGACAGAACCCACTCAAACCAACGCTAACAGACACACATGGACAGAGAAAATCCAGTTTAACAAACACCTATAACCCTGAACGTAAAATTTGTCAAACTATTGGTCGGTTCATTTTGGCGAGATTTCACAGTTGTAATTTTGAGGAAAAACAAGAAAGGAGATGGAAGGATGTGGTGTATTTCAGCTTTACTAACCCCCCCCCCCCCTTGAAGGTGTATTTCAGCTTCACTAAACCCCCTTGACAGTGCTGCTTTTAATGCATACGAGGAAACACAGCCAGTTAAGCCTCCCTAGACTCTGAATTGACAGCTCACAATGTTTCTGAAAACACTTCTAAAAACAAACAGAGGCTCAATAGTCTTATTCTGTAGCTTGTTATATTATAAGTCACCACACACACACACACACACACACGCACACGCACACACACACACACACACACACACACACACACACACACACACACACACACACACACACACACACACACACACACACACACACACACACACACACACACACACACACACACACACACACACACACACACACACACACACACACACACACTGTATAAGACACCAGACAGAAGCAATAGAGAAAAACTGTCTGCATGCTAGATATCTGCCCTAACAAGTTTATCCACAAATAAAAACATGAACTGAGACCGATATCGATGCTCTTTTAAGAGGACAGGTCTATCTTAGTTTCAAGGTTAGTCACTTTATATTTCATTTCACTGCAATAGAAACACACTCATCCAACAACTAAAATAAATTAAGACCATATGTCTGTTACAAGGAAATTAAGTGTTGAGACCATACGTCTGTTACAAGGAAATTAAGTGTTGAGACCATACGTCTGTTACAAGGAAATTAAGTGTTGAGACCATACGTCTGTTACAAGGAAATTAAGTGTTGAGACCATACTTCTGTTACAAGGAAATTAAGTGTTGAGACCATACGTCTGTTACAAGGAAATTAAGTATTGAGACCATACTTCTGTTACAAGGAAATTAAGTGTTGAGACCATACTTCTGTTACAAGGAAATTAAGTGTTGAGACCATACTTCTGTTACAAGGAAATTAAGTGTTGAGACCATACTTCTGTTACAAGGAAATTAAGTGTTGAGACCATACTTCTGTTACAAGGAAATTAAGTGTTGAGACCATACGTCTGTTACAAGGAAATTAAGTGTTGAGACCATACGTCTGTTACAAGGAAATTAAGTGTTGAGTCCATACTTCTGTTTACAGGAAATTAAGTGTTGAGTCCATACTTCTGTTTACAGAAAATTAAGTATTGAGTCCATACTTCTGTTTACAGGAAATTAAGTATTGAGTCCATACTTCTGTTTACAGGAAATTAAGCGTTGAGTCCATACTTCTGTTTCTTTGTTGTTGGTTGAGTCCATACTTCTGTTTACAGGAAATTAAGTGTTGAGTCCATACTTCTGTTTACAGGAAATTAAGTGTTGAGTCCATACTTCTGTTTACAGGAAATTAAGTGTTGAGTCCATACTTCTGTTTACAGGAAATTAAGTATTGAGTCCATACTTCTGTTTACAGGAAATTAAGTATTGAGTCCATACTTCTGTTTACAGGAAATTAAGCGTTGAGTCCATACTTCTGTTTCTTTGATGTTGGTTGAGTGTTTCCACTGCATTTGGAAATACAGTGGCGATGTCAGATCAAATTGGTCTCATTATTTCATGAGTTTGTAAATTGACTGGTTCATTTCATTGTTAAGAAGAACATTAGTTCCTCAAGAGACTAGTCTTTGTAGCTAAGGTGGACATGTGATGCATGAATCACTTGGAGCTGAGTATTGATCCCCCCACTCTCATCTGAAAACAACTTACTAAACATTCTCTAGCCAGGGTGTCACACACCACACACTCGCCTGCTCACAAACACACACACACCAGGGGCTGCTGGGAGTAGGGCAGCCATTTTGTGAGCCACGAGTCTTGTTCCCAGGGCAGTTGATGTTATCATCAGTATTGAGCCGTGTCAACATGTCAACTTAAAGCCTCTCCATTGTATTCAGCAGCCACTCCATCAGTTGGTCTACTATTACGTACATATGGTAGTTGGACACATCAATATGGAGCATTTACATACCTTCTTTCATCCTTCAACAACACTTGAATGTCCAAGACAGATCTCCATTCGGGGACAAGAACTTTAATCATATCCCATCTTCCTTTGGTCAGAAAACAGAGAGTTATTATTCACCCACATCCACAATCTCTGCCTACTTCACAGCATAGGAAGTGTCCAGAAAATGTCCACTTTCAACACTAAGGTAACAATTTCACATTTGGTTTAGTGATATAAAATGTTTTTCATTCGTAGTACTACTTACGATGTGCAGAGGAATACATATATTATTTAATGCAAATATAAATAGCATATTTATCACCCTATTTCAGATCACTTGACTCTCCAGTCTCAGCCCCATAGAGAAGAGAGTTATCCTTCTATCCGCCAACCGTTTTCTCCAAAGTACACTTTGTCCCAGTTTCACTACCAGATGGGCCAAGCACCATTTAACAACCAAAGCTTTGCTGTGATTATCATGGGTGCAGCAGAAATCACTGCTAAAAAAGTTTGTGTTAGACTCATCTCTCTCGAACGCTCTCTTTCTAGCTCGGCCGGCCTGCTCGCTCACTCTCTCTCTCTCTCTCTCTCTTTCTCTGTCTTTCTCTCTCTCTCGTTATCTCCTCTCTTTTTTGACTCTCTCTTTCTCTCTTTCCCAGTCTCTCTCGCTCTCTCTCTCTTTTTGTGTCTGTTTCGTTCTCTCTCTCTCTTTCTTGCTCTCTCTTTCTCTCTCACTTTCTCCCTCACTCTCTCTCTCTCTGAAGAATATCTGCAGTTTTAGATAATGCGTTGCCATCTCTTAGGTGAGTTGAAGTTAAAGAACAGATGAAGAAGGAAAGAAAATCTCGAATGTGTATCCAGGAATTAGCTGTGTCCTTGAGCATCCACCACACACACACACACACACACACACACACACACACACACACACACACACACACACACACACACACACACACACACACACACACACACACACACACACACACACACACACACACACACACACACACACACACACACACACACACACACACACACACACACACACACACACACCCATTTAGTGGTGGGTTTCGAATTGGTTTGTGGATCATTTATAAAAGTCTACAGAAATGGGTATGGCTTGGTAATGAGCTGCAAGGGGGCTGTCATACATTGGTTTATGAGGAGGATGTCAGGCAGGTATGATTGAGCCCCAAACCACACAACTGGGGCCAAGCACCACAGGCCCACAGGTCCATGAGTCCACTGGTCTTAATTATTATTCCCACACTTCTCCAGCTCACTTCTGGATCGGTGGACAAGCCCTGATGTTCCTATTTTAATTGACACACACACACACACATATGGTAAGGGGTGTCTATCTAGCCCCTTCGGTCACTGGGCAGATGGTCAGTTATTAACAGTAATTAACATTCCGTTATTGATCATGGTTTGTAAACATATTGAATTTTAAATGAATTATAATTGTCACAGAGATTGTGTGGTTGTGAGGGGATCTCCTGTGGGATACACATTGCCAGTCATTGTGACAGAGACTGTCACTGAGGAAATTGGATGCACCTCAATTTGGAGTGCAGTAGTAAAGGAGTGTGAATACTTACAGCACCAGTCAAAAGTCTTTATTTTGTACTATTTTCCACATTGTAGAATATTAGTGAGGACATCAAAACCATGAAATAACACATATGGAATCATGTACTAACCAAAAAAGTGTTAAACAAATCAAAATATATTTAATATTTGAGATTCTACAAAGTAGCCACCCTTTGCCTTGATGAAAGCTTTGCACACCTTTGGCATTCTCTCAACCAGCTTCATGAGGTAGCCACCTGGAATGCATTTCAATTAACAGGAGTGCCATGTTAAAAGTTCATTTGTGGAATTTCTTTCCTTCTTAACACGTTTGAGCCAATCAGTTGTGTAGGGGTGGTAAACAGAACAAGACCAAGTCAATATTATGGCAAGAACAGCTCAAACAAGCAATTAAGCAAAGATAAATGAGAGTCCATCATTACTTTAAGACATGAAGGTCAGTCAATCACAAAAATGTCAATAACTTTGAAAGTTTCTTCAAGAGGCACTTTCAAAAACCATCAAGCGCTATGATGAAACTGGCTCTCATGAGGATCGCCACAGGAAAGGAAGACCCAGAGTTACCTCTTCTACAGAGGATAAGTTCATTAGAGTTACCAGCCTCAGAAGTTAAAGCCCAAATAAAAGCTTTAGACTAGTACTGTGTGTAATTGAGATATTTCTGTATTTCATTTTCAATACATTTGCAAACATTTCTAAAAACATGTTTGCACTTTGTCATTATGGGGTATTGTGTGTAAATGGGTGAGAAAAAAACATATTTATTCCATTTTGAATCCAGGCTGTAACAACAAAATGTGGAATAAGTCAAGAGGTATGAATAATTTCTGAAGGCACTGTAAGTAAAGAACATGACAAACAATTCTCATTTTAAGTGAGAACTACTGAACTATAGGAGTTGTCGTCTTCTGTGCTTGTTATAAAGACAAAATGGTGTCTTTGTTGTGGTGTGATTTATGCGGGAGCTGTTGCGTGTGTGTATGTGTGTGTGAGTTAAGTAGGTCAGCTTGCATACTCAACAAGATCTCACGGTTTTACCATTTTGACTTCAGATTCCGACATTTGTACAAACTTAACCATTGAGTTGTTTAGGTTGAAACTGTAACCCTATCACAAACATCACATTTTATTTGATCCAAATTCCACATTTCAACGGTTAATTTTGGTTTGGGGTAAAAGTTACAACCTAAAAAACTCAATGGTTAAGTTTAGTGCTAATTCCAAATGATTAAGGTTAAGGGTTAAGGTTTGGGATAGAAAAAAAGAGCCTAGTACTAGGATTGAACATACAACCCTTGGAGCTGGAGCTCACAGCTTAAGCCCATCGACCATCCCTGTCCACAATGCCCAAGCACAGTGTTCCCAACTCCTCTAGAACCCTCAACGGCACACATTTTGTTGTAGCCCCAGACAAACACACCTCATTCAACTAATTGAGGGCCTGATGATTAGTTGACAAGTGTAATCAGGTGTCCTTGTCTAGGGCTACAATAAAAATGTGTGCTGTTGAAGTTACTCAAGTACTGGAGTTGGGAAACACTGCCCTAGCAAACCGCAAGCCTACTTGATGGTAATGTAGCTAACCGTTGCCCTACTGACAAGTTTTTAAATCAGCTCACGATGTCCTGGTTACCTGGACGGATGTCAAATTTCACCTTGGATCATGAGCGACCTGGCTGGGCGTACTGGGGCACCCGTCGATATGTTCTCTACGATGCTACTACTGCGCCCTCACAGACACAGACGCACACTCTTGACAAATATAGTTCATGTGATTCTAGCGATACCGCCCCACCATTAAAAGGCAGGTAACAGCGCACAGTTACAGTATGTATTGTATCCTCAGTGTGGTCTAGTAAACCAGGACAATTATATCCTCTGAAGAAAATAAGTGGAACTGAGGCTATTACACTGACTTGTGTTTGGGTTTTCCTGTTTGCAATGTCTTAGTTTGAGCATTAGTTTTCTACAGCAGGTAAATAATCTTGCAGCAACAGGAAATGTGAATTATTATGTGGATTATAATTAAAGGATATTTTTATAGGGGTTGATACATTTTTCATAATAGAAAATCAAGTCAGAAATGTCAAAGTGGAAATGACTAACTTCAGAAGCCTTTTTAAAACTCAAATACACCCTGACCCCCTGCTGTCTCAGCCTCCAGTATTTCTGCTGCAATAGTTTATGTGTCGGGGGGCTAGGGTCAGTCTGTTATATCTGGAGTACTTATCATGTCTTATCCAGTGTCCTGTGTGAATTTCAGTATTTATTATTTCTCTCTCTCTCTCTCTCTCTCTCTCTCTCTCTCTCTCTCTCTCTCTCTCTCTCTCTCTCTCTCTCTCTCTCTCTCTCTCTCTCTCTCTCTCTCTCTCTCTCTCTCTCTCTCTCTCTCCTCTCCTCTCCTCTCCTCTCCTCTCCTCTCGGAGCACCTGAGACCTAGGACCATGCCTCAGGACTACCTGGCCTGATGACTCCTTGCTGTCCCCAGTCCACCTGGTCGTGCTGCTGTTCCAGTTTCAACTGTTCTGCCTGTGGCTAAGGAACCCTGACCTGTTCACTGGACGTGTTACCTTGTCCCAGACCTGCTGTTTTGGATTCTCTCTCTACCACACCTGCTGTCTCTAACTCTGAATGATCTTTGTGACTTCGGCTAAAATAAAAAAGGCTTTCTAAATCCATTTGATTGATTGATTGATTACAAGTTTGACATTTTCTGCATTGCAGGAAAGTTCTCCTGCAACAGGGTGATCAAATGAAGATCCTACATCTGTAACTGATATGTGGTATTACAGAAGATAACAAGTTATTTATGCAAGTTAATGAGTGAGAAGTATTTGAAATCAAAAGGAGTTTTAAACTGCCACTATATTCAAATGTATTTTTCTATTTTGTTGTCTCACTGAGCTTTTCATTGGAATCACAGACAGTTTAATCTGCTGTTATTCTTTTCTGATGAATCTTAACCCCTTTTTGAAAACATGGAAGAATGTAAAAAGAGAGAAAGTTCAATGTTTGAGAGAAAAAGAGAAGCCGAGAGGTCTTTTTCAGGAGCCATCTGTGAGTCTGCCTTGCAACATTCATCTACCTTGTCAAAGTGGACCGCATTGGAAGCTAAGTGAAGACAACAGAATTGGGCCTATCTATTTGAGTTCTTCCAAACACATTTTGACTTTCATGAAAAAATTGTGACTTAATGTTAAGAGTCAGAGTCGGGTAATATATCAACAGGTCATGTAATACAATAGCTCAAATGATGAATTGTCAGATAGACATCTGAGTATTAATATTACCCAACACCAATACAACTTGAACAGCATACTCTAGTAGCAGCAGTGACATATTTATCTGTCTTGCACAGCCATCCTGCCTTGTCGCAGCCATTTTACTGCTACATATTTCATGTGTCATCGTTTGAAGTTCCCGGACGAGAATTTTTTATCAAAGAATAATTAAATTAATAAGTGATAAAGTTTTAATTTAGCTTATTATGTGGAGGATACGTAAATGAACTTTAAGAAGCCTTGTACCACGTTAGCTCAGTGAATGTAGCTTTCTCCTTGTTGCCCCTCTGTACTGTAGCCACAATATAATACCAAGGATGTCGGGCTAAAGTTCATTTGAATTGAAAAACAAATAAAGTCCACAGATGAAGGCTCTTCCAAGAACACATCCACATTTCCATGAGTGTGAGCTGTCTGGAATTCTCTCAAAACCTACTGTTTGGACCCAGTTTCTCATGCTGTAGAAACTACCTTACAAGCAATGGACTGTGTTCAATACTGTAGCCTACATACCGAATGGATTACAAAAGGCACAACCTAGAGAAATAGTGTTCCTGCTGTGAAGGCGTTCTGTCCTATCTGACTGAAGTAGGAAGGAAGAGGATGAGAAGAGACCCTGATGCAGTAACAGATAGACGGAGATAGTTTACAACTACAAATCTCTACATTCTCTCCGATTCCACACAATTCATAGCAGCGACAAAAAACATGATTTCTACAGTAGAATTTCTCATCCACTCTTATTCAGAGCGACTTATAATAAGTACATACAATACCCGCATGGGAGTCACCCTTCAACCCTGTTGATGCAAGCGCCACGCTCTCCCAACTGCGCCACACGGGACCTACAGCGTCTCAACATGTGTATCTGTGTTCACACTTTCCCAACAACTTCAATATTTTTCACTCTGCAGTTGTATAGTAATGTAAACATTAGCGCTAGCAACAACCTCCTCACCTCCACTGCAGTACACAGCTAACATGGCATTGGAAAAGGCTGTCAAGAAAACTACTTTCAGTTGCGGAAGCCTGTGTTGTCCCATGTTTCTGTCGTTGGTGAAAAAGTAGATTGTACCTCTAAAGGTATCTTATGTGTACCTCTAAATGTATCTTATGTGTACCTCTAAAGGTATCTTATGTGTACCTTTGATATTTTTTGTACACCAGGGAACAACACTGTACCGTAACCGTATTCTTATATTTGATAGTGTGTAGAGATATGTTCATATTCACAAATAACCATCTGGTGGCCCTCCAGAGACATTAATGCACTCCAGACCAAAAGGTTGCAAGGACAAGTGCCAAGAGCATTTATGCACACAGGGCTAGATTCTATAAGATCTGCACTAATGGACACCTGCATAGTGGTTGCTTTGGCAGTGTCGGAGGTGGAACTGCATTAGAGCTGTCAAATCCCCAAGCAGTTCCCGGCCTTATACCTAAAGAGGACATTACAATTGGCTGCACAGAGCTGCATTAAGAGTAATTGCATGCATCAAGTTGGAACACCGGACAGTAATACGTAATCTACAACCTCAATTAGGCTGATAGAAATCCTCATTATTTTCTTTCATTATTTTTTATTTGAGTGTCATTAATTCTATATAGCCTACACTTTCTCATTATGAAATTGTAACGTGATTAGGATGGGTGTGGTTTTGTGACAATGACCTCATGAGCAGCCGCTCACTGATTTGACAGGTCTAATAAGTTACAACTCTGACAGCACCATAACACCAGCTATGAAGGTGTCGCAATCACCTGTTTACGCTTGATCTAGGTCTTCATGTCAAGTGTTCCTGAACACTGCAACTTTTTTTGTTGGTGTTGTCAGATAATTGCAGGATTAATGATTTGATTCCGGGCAACTTTTAGCAAAGTGCAGAAATGTAAATCTGTGTACAGAGCTATTAGTGAAGCAGACAATTCAGATTCTGGCATCTGAAGGCTGTGAGTTGAAATCCTAAGTGTCCTAACCAATGTTGAGGTCAATTCCATTTAAGTTCCAGTCAATTCAGAAAGTAAATCATATTCCTTTTATTTTTTATAAGTGTAACAGTGTTGCTTCTGTCCCTCTCCTCACCCCAACCTGGGCTCGAACCAGGGACCCTCTGAACACATCAACAACTGCCTCCCACGAAGCATCATTACCTATCGCTCCACAAAAGCCGCAGCCCTTGATGAGCAAGGGAAACAACTACTTCAAGGTCTCAGAGGGAGTGACATCACCGATTGAACCGCTATTAGTGCACCGCTAACTAGCTAGCCATTTCACACCGGTTACATAAGCGCATCTAAAATAGTATCCTATAAGTTTAAATACAATTGCAAGTGAGGCATGTCAAGTTCATTTGCAGGATAGGCCAAAATGTACCCAAGTGCATTGTGATTTACAGTAAATACATAGCAAAACACAAATACAGTATCTTATTATTATAGAAATGTACCATAAAATGACGAAACTGTACCGCAAAAATATGTAGTTTCATGTTAACACGTTGAACCACATGATTTCAAACGTGGAAAATCACATGAAATATGCAATTTGGTATATGAAATCACGTGACAACGTGATAACATGAAATTACACTGTTGTCCATTGATGTTCATTTAGGAAAATGACAATTCACATGTGAAATCATGTAAAAGAAACGTGTTTATGGAACACTTCACAAATGACAATTCACATGTGAAATCATGTAAAATAAACGTGTTTATGGAACACTTCACAAATGACAATTCACATGTGAAATCATGTAAAAGAAACGTGTTTATGGAACACTTCACAAATGACAATTCACATGTGAAATCATGTAAAAGAAACGTGTTTATGGAACACTTCACAAATGACAATTCACATGTGAAATCATGTAAAAGAAACGTGTTTATGGAACACTTCACAAATGACAATTCACATGTGAAATCATGTAAAAGAAACGTGTTTATGGAACACTTCACAAATGACAATTCACATGTGAAATCATGTAAAAGAAACGTGTTTATGGAACACTTCACAAATGACAATTCACATGTGAAATCATGTAAAAGAAACGTGTGTATGGAACACTTCACAAATGACAATTCACATGTGAAATCATGTAAAAGAAACGTGTTTATGGAACACTTCACAAATGAAAATATGTTTTTTTTGTTTCACATGTGCAATTTCATATGTTATCGCTGTTCAGCTAAAGTATCACCACTCACAATCTCTGGATTGGAAGTACACTGACCTTTCTGCTGTGCCACTGAGTCTGTAGCATTCCTATAATAAATCTCTGCACTTAGCAACAGCGTGCCATCTGCCTGCTATTTTACTTCACAGTTCATCTGACTATTCTCTCATTATTAATTTTATTTCATCAAAGTTTATTTGTCACGTGTGCCAAATGCAAGGTATAGACCTTACAGTGAAATGCTTACTTACAGGCACTAACCAATAGTGCAAAAAAAGGTATTAGGTGAACAATAGGTAAGTAAACAACAGTAAAAAGACAGGCTATAAAAGTAGCGAGGCTATATACAGTAGCGAGGCTATATACAGTAGTGAGGCTATATACAGTAGTGAGGCTATATACAGTAGTGAGGCTACATACAGACACCGGTTAGTCAGGCTGATTGAGGTAGTATGTATATGTAGATATGGTTAAAGTGACTATGCATATATGATAAACAGAGAGTAGCGTAAAAGAGGGGTTGGCGGGTGGTGGGTGGGACACAATGCAGATAGCCCGGTTAGCCAATGTGCGGGAGCACTGCTTGGTCGGGCCAATTATGGTAGTATGTACATGAATGTATAGTTAAAGTGACTATGCATATATGATAAACAGAGAGTAGCAGCAGCGTAAAAAGAGGGGTTGGGGGGGGGGTGGCACACAATGCAAATAGTCTGGGAAGCCATTTGATTACCTGTTCAGGAATCTTATGACTTGGGGATAAAAACTGTTGAGAAGCCTTTTTGTCCTAGATTTGGCACTCCGGTACCGCTTGCCTTGCGGTAGTAGAGCGAACAGTCTATGACTGGGGTGGCTGGGGTCTTTGACCATTTTTAGGGCCTTCCTCTGACACCACCTGGTGTAGAGGTCCTGAATGGCAGGCAGCTTAGCCCCAGTGATGTACTGGGCCGTACGCACTACCTTCGTTAGTGCCTGGCGGTCGGAGGCCGAGCAATTGCCGTACCAGGCAGTGATGCAACCAATTAGGATGCTCTCAATGTTGCAGTTGTAGAACCTTTGAAGATCTCAGGACCCATGCCAAATCTTTTTAGTTTCCTGGGGGGGGAACAGGCTTTGTCGTAACCTCTTCAAGACTGTCTTGGTGTGTTTGGACCATTCTAGTTTGTTGGTGATGTGGACACCAAGGAACTTGAAGCTCTCAACATGCTCCACGACAGTCCCGTCGATGAGAATGGGGGCATGCTCAGACCTCCTTTTCCTGTAGTCCATAATCATCTCCTTAGTCTTGGTTACGTTGAGGGATAGGTTGTTGTTCTGGCACCACCCGGCCAGGTCTCTGACCTCCTCCCTATAGGCTGTCTCGTCGTTGTCGGTGATCAGGCCTACCACTGTTGTGTCATCTGCAAACTTAATGATGGTGTTGGAGTCGTGCCTGGCCATGCAGTCGTGGGTGACCATGGAGTACAGGAGGGGACTGAGCACGCACCCCTGGGGGGCTCCAATGTTGAGGATCAGCGTGGCAGATGTGTTGCTACCTACCCTCACAACCTGGATGCGGCCCATCAGGAAGTCCAGGATCCAGTTGCAGAGGGAGGTGTTTAGTCCCAGGATCCTTAGCTTAGTGATGAGCTTTGAGGGTACTATGGTGTTGAGCTGAGCTGGATTCAATGAATAGCATTCTCACATAGGCGTTCCTTTTGTCCAGGTGGGAAAGGGCAGTGTGGAGTGAAATAGAGATGGCATCATCTGTGGATCTGTTTGGGCGGTATAAAAATTGGAGTGGGTCTAGGGTTTCTGGGATAATGGTGTTGATGTGAGCTATTACCAGCCTTTCAAAGCACTTCATGGCTACGGACGTGAGTGCTACGGGTCTGTAGTCATTTAGGCAGGTTGCCTTTGTGTTCTTGGGTATAGGGAATATGGTGGTCTGCTTGAAACATGTTGGTATTACAGACTCAGTCAGGGACATGTGGAAAATGTCAGTGAAGACACCTGCCAGTTGGTCAGCACATGCCCGGAGCACACGTCCTGGTAATCCGTCTCGCCCCGCAGCCTTGTGAATGTTTACCTTTTTAATGGTCTTTCTTACGTCAGCTACGGAGTGCGTGATCACACAGTTGTCCGGAACAGCTAATGCTCTCATGCATGCCTCAGTGTTTCTTGCCTCGAAGCGAGCATAGAAGTGATTTAGCTCATCTGGTAGGCTCATGTCACTGGGCAGCTCATTGCTGTGCTTCCCTTTCTGGTCTGTAATAGGTTGAAAGCACTGCCACATAAGACGAGCGTCAGAGCCGGTGTAGTATGATTTATTCTTAGTCCTGTATTAACGCTTTGCCTGTTTGATGGTTCATCGCAGGGCATAGTGGGATTTCTTATAAGCTTTAGGGTTAGAGTCCCGCACCTTGAAAGTGGCAGCTCTACCCTTTAGCTCAGTGCTAATGTTGCCTGTAATCCATGGCTTCTGGTTAGGGTATGTACTGTACGTACAGTCACCGTGGGGACGACATCCTCAATGCACTTATTGATAAAGCCAGTGACTGATGTGGTGTACTCCTCAATGCCATCGGAAGAATCCCGGAAACATGTTCCAGTCTGTGATAGCAAAACAGTCCTGTAGTTTAGTATCTGCTTCATCTGACCACCTTTTTATAGACCGAGTCACTGGTGCTTCCTGCTTTAATTTTTGTTTGTAAGCAGGAATCAGGAGGATAGAGTTGTGGTGGGATTTACCAACTGGAGGGCGAGGGAGAGCTTTGTACGCGTCTCTGTGTGTGGAGTACAGGTGATCTAGAATATTTTTTCCTCTGGTTGCACATTTAACATGTTGACATTTAACATGACCTTTCTGCTGTGCCACTGAGTCTGTAGCATTCCTATAATAAATCTCTGCACTTAGCAACAGCGTGCCATCTGACTGCTATTTTACTTAACAGTTCATCTGATTATTCTCTCATTATTCATTTCATTGACTTATTTCAGCAATTTGCGTGTATTCTGTATAGTTGTCTAATGTTAGTGGGGCATATTATTCTGTTTTAATGAATCACTATGGTAAATATAATTATTTTTCTTCAGTGTATTTTTAACAAAGCTGAGATTTGCTTTGAAGCCCAAAGTGTAGGAATACCTGTGAAATCAATTATTGACCCAGACATGGTGGCGTATCAGGAATATCAGAATGTTGTGAACCAAGACCTGTGAGTTCATATCCCAAGTGAGGACATGTTGAATAATAACTACTGTAGAACTAAACATACACAATGTAGTGATTTGATTAAATATGTAAGTTTAAAACACTATGTTAAAATTCCTGTGTTTGTATCATAATCCCTTGTTTTTGTTTGGAGGGCATTGTGAAATCCCATGTGAAAATGTTTATTCACGTGTGAAAGGTTCTAAAAACACATGACTTCACATGTGCAAAACATGTGGAAATGTCACATGTGAAATCATGTGGTTCTTCCATAAGGGTAAGCAAGCCTTTAACAACGCTGCCTGCTGATATCTCCAACAAACACATGTTTGTATTCCAAATGTATTGCCCCTATCTCCTCTCTCTCTCTCTCTCTCTCTCTCTCTCTCTCTCTCTCTCTCTCTCTCTCTCTCTCTCTCTCTCTCTCTCTCTCTCTCTCTCTCTCTCTCTCTCTCTCTCTCTCTCTCTCTCTCTCTCTCTCTCTCTCTCTCTCTCTCTCTCTCTCTCTCTCTCTCAAAAACACTTGCTTTTGAAAATCATCAAGCAATCCCCTTTACGACGGCCTAGTTCTGTGCTGTAGCGCAGCACCAGTTCTGCTTTTGTGTGTTGATAAGAGTTTGTGACTGTAGGGGGCTTTGGTCTGGTTGTGCGGAGAGAGAAAGAGAGAAGGAGAGAAAGAGAGAAGGAGAGACAGTGAGGGTTTTAGCTGAGACATGCTGGTGTCTTCTGTTTGGCTTTGATACCGCCTCCCTGAGTACCTCACGCAGTCACACATCACGGCTCAGAGAGCTACAGTAGTGTATAGTACGGTTAGCCTCTATCAAACACACACACACACACACCTACACACACAGCTAGGCTTAGGGTGGGTTGCACCAACATAGATTAACTCATAAACTGGGTTAAATCAAGGTGTATCTATACATTGTGTTGCACCTAACTTTAAACCTGCTTTTAAATTCATCCTAGTTAAATGTGAAACTACGTTAAACTCAACTAGCCAGCTAACTAATTTGACAAAAAGTGCAATTAATTAGCCTGAAGTGAAAAAATGATTTAGCAAACAATGACCAGTTTCCATATAAATACAATTAAAACATATTGCTAGAGTGAATCCATTATGACACATATCATAGTTTAGTGATTTAACCTTTAACTAACTAATTAACTAATCCAGGTTTATAATTAAGCGGTGCATCATATACAGTATGTGATTAATTATATAACTAGATTTAGAAAGTCTATATTATGTCTAATCTAAGATGAATTCAAACCATGTTGGTGCAACCCACCTTTAGAGAGCAACAGTAGTGTTTGTATAGAGTGTGGTCAGCCTCTCTTGAAAGCACCACAAAATTCTGTTGACTGGGTTGTATTTAAACACAGGAAGACACATCAAATGAAAATATTATGAAAATTAATACCTCTTAATTGAAGAGACGATTAAGATTCCTGCCAAGCTAAGGACCGCACCACATGGACACTGGGGTTAGAGATGGGGCTTTGGAACCAACTACCAACACGTACGCAGACATGCATGTACACACACGCACGCACGCACGCACGCACGCACGCACGCACGCACACACACACACACACACACACACACACACACACACACACACACACACACACACACACACACACACACACACACACACACACACACACACACACACACACACACACACACACACACACACACACACACACACACACACACTCTGGAAACTGAACCACACGTGGAATTCAGAACTCAGTGTTCATTCCAATCAAGGAGGAGAAGACTGACTGCACTGCACATATAGGACCATCAATACTATTGTTGGATGGTGCCCCATTTACAGCTATAGTATATAACAGCAGTCCCAGACATTATAAGGATGAGAAATCAAGTTGCTGTCGTCGCATTGATTCATATGGATCATGTCCTGCTGATGTTTTTCTCTGTTCTTGCTCTCTGACCTTTCAACCCCACAGAAAGACAAAAGGCACGTCACAGCAAATGAGATATAGATTCCTGAGCATGGCCCACTGATTATTACAAGGCAGCAAATCACTGGACTGTTTTATAATTGTCATGCTTGTATTTTCAAGGAGGATGGAAAAAACAATGTTATAACATCATGACCTTCTCAAAGGATTAAAGAAGAGCATGCTATTACGTTTGACAAGTCAGTGAGTTAAGGGGAATTGATGTAGGGTATATAATCCTTCAGAAAGTATTCACACCCCTTTTTCCACATTTTGTTGTGTTACAGCCCGAATTTAAAGTTGATTACATTTAGATTTTGTTTCACTGATCTACACACAATAACCCATATTGTCAAAGCGGAATTATGTTTTTCTTTTTTTTTCTCTTTTTTTTTTTTACAAATGAATGAAAAATGAAAAGCTGAAATGTCTTGAGGCAATACGTATGTAACCCTTTTGTTATGGCCTAATAAGTTCAGGAGGCTTAACAAGTCACATAATAAATTGCATGGAGTCGCTCTGTGCAACAATAGTTTTTTAACATCGTTTTTTATCACTACCTCATCTCTGTACCCCACATACACAATGATCTGTAAGGTCCCTCAGTCGAGCAGTGACTTTCTAACACAGATTCAACCACAGATATCAATACACCCAGTCCCTACACATATACTGGTGTCCTGGAAACTTCTCTGGGATTTCACCATGAGGCCAATGGTGACTTTAAAACAGTTACAGAGTTGAATGACTGTGATAGGAGAAATGTGAGGATGGATTACAACATTGTAGTTAGTCCACAATACTAAACTAATTCACAAAAAAAAGGAAGATAGTACAGAAAACAAATATTCCAAAACATGCATCATGTTTGCAACAAAGCACTAAAGTAATACTGAAAATGTGGCAAAGCAATTTACTTTCTGGCCTGCATACAAAGAGTTAAGTTTGGGGCAAATCCAAAACAACACATTACTGATTACTACTCTCCATATTTTCAACCATAGTGGTGGCTGCATCATGTTATGTGTATGCTTGTTATTGGCAAGGACTTGGTCGTTTTTCAGGATAAAAAAGAAACGGAATGGAGCTAAGCGTAGGCAATATCCTAGAGGAAAACCTGATACACTGGGAGATGAATTCATATTTTAACAGGACAATAACCTAAAACACAAGGCCAAATATACACTGGAGTTGCTTACTAAGACAACATTGAATGTTCCATAAGTGGCCTAGTTACAGTTTTGGCTTAAATCAGTTTGACAATATATGGCAATACTTTAAAAAAAGGCTGTCTAGGAATGATCAACAACCAACTTGACAGAGCTTGAATAATTGTTTTAATAATAATGTGCAAATATTGTATAATCCAGGTGTGGAAAGCTCTTAAAGACTTACCAGAAAGACTCACATCAGTTGCTGCCAAAGATGATGCTAACATTTATTGACTTTCGGGTTGTAACACAACAAATTGTGGAATAAGGGGTGTGAATACTTTCTGAAGACACTGTATATACACATAAACACTCAGTGAGAATTAAGTTCAGAGTGTGTTCCTCTCCCTCTCTCCATGTCTCCTCCAATTTGTATATTTTCACGGAGAAGATAAGACAGAAACTCTGGGTCCATCTGGCTAGCAGGCCTGGGAGCTCCAGTTGCTCCAACAGCAGTGAGAGCTAGAGGGAACATTACTCTGACACATGCCCTGACAGATGAGGCTGGAGTGGGGCTTTGTAAGGAGGAGAGCTGGGCTGGTGTTTGAAAGAATCATGGTTACGTGGAGATAGAGACCTCATGGCCATGCTCAGCAATGAGGCTTGTTAGCCCTGAGAAGAGCCACCATAGAGAACCACTCTGGAGTGGAGAGACTGCAGTACATACAATATAATCACTAACACAGTCTTGGAGCAAGACACCCCACACCACACCTTCTTGACAGCACTGTGTGCTTTTTTCATTTCTCCTCTCTCTTTATTTGCTCATAAAAGGAAGCAGTCATTCCACTGAAATTTTACCAGCAGAAATCAATTAAAGGATGGTTGGTGTTGAAAAGAAACACACTTCGCTTCAGTGAGGCTTCAAGGCAGCCATTGATGAGAGCATTCAAAAGAGCATGCCACATTTTGTTATAAAGAGTACTTGCTTTCCATGACCTAAATATAGTGAAATAGAGCAGGTGTAGGATTACAGGTGTAGAATCTTAATTTATTCACCCTGTTGTTGCAAGAAATGTCCTGAAATGCACTCACTAAAAATGTATCAGTCACAGAGAACCCTACATCACATAGAACCCTAGGTCACAGAGAACCCTACGTCACAGAGCACTGACAAATCACATGCATGCAATCGTTACATCGTAGCGCAGCAGGAGAGAGTGGCTTCCTCACTGTAGCACATTCGGGGATCGATTTATAGCCATTCATCTAAAATAATTTATAGAGTTTAAACAAAAACACACTTTCTGTTTGTCATAGATGGAGAAGATTAATATGAGATGAAAGGCAAGTTCCTAACGAGTTCAGGAAGCCAAGCTAAACATACACATATGTATTTTACAGTTATAAGGAAGGTGAAATCTTATAGTTAGTGGTTTTATAATTTAATTATACTATATTTAGAAGGCATATAAGTCATTTCAGTTTGGTGAATAGGAAATACATCATATACAATATTTCATATTTTTATCATATTTGTACTGTGTACTTGAGCTTGTGTCCTCAAAAGTGACTACACATCAGTCATTTATAACTATTTTTAACACAAAGTTGAGATGTTAACCTTTGTTGGAGTATGCAACATTACTAGTTATTGTTTATGGCCCACTCATTGTACATCATTATGTAACGGCGTTCGTCTGTTGAATGAAGAGAGTCAGACCGAAATGCAGCGTGTAGGTTACTCATGACTTTAATGAAAGTATCACGGTACATGAAATAACTGATAAATACAAAAACAACAAACGGATACGTGAAACCTATTACAGCCTATCTGGTGAACACTACACAGAGACAGGAACAAACACCCACAAAATACAAAGCGAACTCAGGCTACCTAAATACGGTTCCCAATCAGAGACAACGATAAGCACCTGACTCTAATTGAGAATCGCCTCAGGCAGCCAAGCCTAACTAGACACACCCCTAATCATACACAATCCCAATTAATACAAACCCCAATACGAAACACAACATATAAACCCATGTCACACCCTGGCCTACCCAAACATATACCAAAAACACAAAATACAATGACCAAGGCGTGACACATTACTTTTGGGGATTACATAGATTACATTTTCAATTACATATAGTAACATTTAACTGGTTTTAATTATAATCAACACAATAATTCACATTTCTTGCGGCCGCATAAATATTTTCCTAATGTTAGAAACTGGTCAAATTACGATCCTGCATCTCTATGTAAATAACATGCAGTGAGCAAAATACAAGGAATGTACATGCAGTGCCTTGCGAAAGTATTCGGCCCCCTTGAACTTTGCGACCTTTTGCTACAACTCAGGCTTCAAACATAAAGATATAAAACTGTATTTTTTTGTGAAGAATCAACAACAAGTGGAACACAATCATGAAGTGGAACGATATTTATTGGATATTTCAAACTTTTTTAACAAATCAAAAACTGAAAAATTGGGCGTGCAAAATTATTCAGCCCCTTTACTTTCAGTGCAGCAAACTCTCTCCAGAAGTTCAGCGAGGATCTCTGAATGATCCAATGTTGACCTAAATGACTAATGATGATAAATACAATCCACCTGTGTGTAATCAAGTCTCCGTATAAATGCACCTGCACTGTGATAGTCTCAGAGGTCCGTTAAAAGCGCAGAGAGCATCATGAAGAACAAGGAACACACCAGGCAGGTCCGAGATACTGTTGTGAAGAAGTTTAAAGCCAGATTTGGATACAAAAGGATTTCCCAAGCTTTAAACATCCCAAGGAGCACTGTGCAAGCGATACTATTGAAATGGAAGGAGTATCAGACCACTGCAAATCTACCAAGACCTGGCCGTCCCTCTAAACTTTCAGCTCATACAAGGAGAAGACTGATCAGAGATGCAGCCAAGAGGCCCATGATCACTCTGGATGAACTGCAGAGATCTACAGCTGAGGTGGGAGACTCTGTCCATAGGACAACAATCAGTCGTATATTGCACAAATCTGGCCTTTATGGAAAAGTGGCAAGAAGAAAGCCATTTCTTAAAGATATCCATAAAAAGTGTTGTTTAAAGTTTGCCACAAGCCACCTGGGAGACACACCAAACATGTGGAAGAAGGTGCTCTGGTCAGATGAAACCAAAATTGAACTTTTTGGCAACAATGCAAAACGTTATGTTTGGCGTAAAAGCAACACAGCTCATCACCCTGAACACATCATCCCCACTGTCAAACATGGTGGTGGCAGCATCATGGTTTGGGCCTGCTTTTCTTCAGCAGGGACAGGGAAGATGGTTAAAATTGATGGGAAGATGGATGGAGCCAAATACAGGACAATTCTGGAAGAAAACCTGATGGAGTCTGCAAAAGACCTGAGACTGGGACGGAGATTTGTCTTCCAACAAGACAATGATCCAAAACATAAAGCAAAATCTACAATGGAATGGTTCAAAAATAAACATATCCAGGTGTTAGAATGGCCAAGTCAAAGTCCAGACCTGAATCCAATCGAGAATCTGTGGAAAGAACTGAAAACTGCTGTTCACAAATGCTTTCCATCCAACCTCACTGAGCTCGAGCTGTTTTGCAAGGAGGAATGGGAAAAAATGTCAGTCTCTCGATGTGCAAAACTGATAGAGACATACCCCAAACGACTTACAGCTGTAATCGCAGGAAAAGGTGGCGCTACAAAGTAATAACGTAAGGGGGCTGAATAATTTTGCACGCCCAATTTTTCAGTTTTTGATTTGTTAAAAAAGTTTGAAATATCCAATAAATGTCGTTCCACTTCATGATTGTGTCCCACTTGTTGTTGATTCTTCACAAAAAAATACAGTTTTATATCTTTATGTTTGAAGCCTGAAATGTGGCAAAAGGTCGCAAAGTTCAAGGGGGCCGAATACTTTTGCAAGGCACTGTATTTCTTTCTTTGGAATACTAATGTGGAGACCCACAGACATCTAATATGACAAGCCAAGAAATTAAACCAAGAAAAGTAACACCAAAGCAAGTACAACTGTTTGAAATTACAATACGGTACGATACAGGACAGTTGAGTTTTATTCAGTAGAGTACAGTACATTACAGTACAGTACGGTACAGTACAGTATAATTACATTTAGTACAGTACAGTACAGTAGAGTACAGTATAGTTAATTCAGTAGAGTACAGTACAGTTTAGTTCAGTTTAATTATGTAGAGTACAATACAGTACACTTTACTTTACTGTACTCTAGTGTGCTCTACTGTACTATACTCTACTTTTCTGTACTGTACTATGTACTGTAATGTACTGTACTCTGATGTGCTCTACAATAATCTGCTGTATAGATGTCTATGTTTAGGCTAAATCAAGGCTGGTCCGGACCAGACCAAATCTATGTTTGGGCCAAATATAGGCCGGCCTGGATGTCTGTAAACGTTTATGATTGGTTCCGATTGGGTCCGGTCCGGAACAAAAAAATCGACATCCATGGACATTGCCTGACGTCAAATGCTTAGTGGATAATTAATACACGCATTAACAGAAATGAATATAAGCAAATTATTAACGGTACACTTACTAGGCCTACTGGTGATATACTGTATGTAATTCGGGAAGTGATCAGAATGAAAAATCAAAGGGAAAACAGGTCACACAATGAAACAACGAATCCACAAGATTTGGCAGGAGACAACTGAGTGAATATTGGAGAGCTCAGTACATGCATTCTGGGCATTCTGGAGAGTGACGCCCCATAACTTCGCCACACCCGCATCCCCTTCTTCTTGTCTCAACATCTTGTATTATACTCAAGACACATTATCTTCACACATATTTTTGATGCTTTTCACTGACAACCACAAGTCAATAATCAGCTTGACCTGTTGCCACGAGCCCTACCCAAACTGCAGGCTTCCCAAAAAGGCATAAGCCTACACACTTGTAATTTTAAACAATCCAACGTTAAAAAAATAAAATAAGCTAATGATCCTTAGTGGCTAAGTCATGCTTTCTGGTGAATCATTTTGAATAATTGTACTTAGACAGGGGTAATTATAAAATGTTAACAAAACAACAACTTACTTTAGGGGAATCCAGCTTCTGAACAGTGCACTGTGCACGCACCAACTTTCCTTTCCAATTTGCAAGAGGCTAAAACCAGAGATCTGTATATAATGACGAGATGATCATGTCTCCACTCTAACAATGGGAATCGTTGTCTCAAAGGCAGGGAAGGCAGCCATATTAAGGCCATAGAAACGCATTTGTCTAATCCTGGACAGATTTTGGCGAGATTGAGCCCTCTCGCTTCGCCTCTTCTTCTCTGCTGAAAAGCATCCGGGTGAGCAAAACAGCACCTCTTTGTCTTACTTTCTGTAGCCCAAGTACCAACTGACAAGGTGAACATCTGTCGTTCTACCCCTGAACAAGGCAGTTAACCCACTGTTCCTAGGCCGTCATTGAAAATAAGTATTTGTTCTTAACCGACTTGCCTAGTAAAATAAAGGTAAAATAAAAATAAAAATGTATCTGATGCTGTCTGGCCAAAACCAGTATGACATGCCATACACTTTTTGACCAGACACCATACATGGTCTACACATACAGAGACAGAGGGGGCTGTTTAGCTTGCTCAGATGCTTGATCTGAGATTGAGTCTCATATTTCAGATGGAATTGGAACTGAGTAGATAGCCCATAGCATTCCAAACTTACAACTGAAAGTCTGATGGCACCGGTACCCATATCGCCTACACTTTAAAAAACATTACTTGTTTTTATGGTAACTTACTGGCAGACTGTTACCTGTAAGTTACTGTAAAAAAAAGTGCAGTATGTTACCGTATATTCCAAATACATGTTGTTTAACAGTACAATACTGTAAAGAAGTTATTTCTACTAGATGAAAAGGCAAAATTAGTATAAAATCCTGGTAGATAAACATTATTTGTGATATTCATTCCTTGTCATCTGTGTGTTAATGTAAATAAATGTTTGGTAAAATAATGTGGCAATATAAAGGTGGTCTATGTGTGTAAACTGTATAATGATCAACTAATGTTATGAAGACAAAGTACCTCTCTCATCTTCTTGACAACAGTCAGAGAAAATAGACTTTCTGTCCATCACATAAATTATTATAACATAGAGGAGAGGGAATCTAGGACACTCATTAAACATGAGAAAACCATGCATCTTCTGTTTCTGTCCATGGCCATCACACACCCACACCCACACCCACACACCCACACCCACACCCACACCCACACCCACACCCACACACACACACACAGAAATATACAGACATGCACACACAGACACTATTTACCTGCCCCACTCTGAACAAAGTATGTGTGTTTGTGTGTGTACGTGTGTGTTTGTGTGTGTGTGTGTGTGTGTGTGTGTTTGTGTGTGTACGTGTGGTGTTTGTGTTTGTGTGTGTGACGATCTGTGCGTGCGTACGTGTGTTTGTGCTTCAGAGGAGTAACTCATAAATAAATATCAGGAGAATTCATTGATATAGACCTGAGATGCACAAAGAGTTGCCAAGCAAGCTGTTACGATGGTATTTTTGGACTATATTCTCCTTCCTGGGCTTACACACAGTGGGATTTCTGACTGATTGCCCAACTGAATAATGCACAACATAGGATCCATCCCAAATGACACCCTATTCCTTTTATAGGGCACCAAACCTCATAGGGCTCAAGTCAACGTTTTGCACTACATAGGGAATAGGGTGCCATTTGGTACGCAGACCATGTTCTCATCCAGAGAGGACCCAGGAGGCTTTGAGATGCAAAACGACAGCTGGATGACAAAGAACATGAAATCAGACGTTTTCCCACAAAATTATTTCCTTGTTGGACTCCATGACATCGTGGCTAAGTGGTCTCAGTGTGTGTGATGGTAAAGTAAAGGTGGTCTATGTAGTCTCAGTGTGTGGGTGATGGTAAAGAAAAGGTGGTCTAAGTGGTCTCAGTGTGGGTGATGGTAAAGAAAAGGTGGTCTAAGTGGTCTCAGTGTGGGTGATGGTAAAGAAAAGGTGGTCTAAGTGGTCTCAGTGTGGGTGATGGTAAAGTAAAGGTGGTCTATGTAGTCTCAGTGTGGGTGATGGTAAAGTAAAGGTGGTCTATGTAGTCTCAGTGTGTGGGTGATGGTAAAGTAAAGGTGGTCTATGTAGTCTCAGTGTGTGGGTGATGGTAAAGTAAAGGTGGTCTATGTAGTCTCAGTGTGTGGGTGATGGTAAAGTAAAGGTGGTCTATGTAGTCTCAGTGTGGGTGATGGTAAAGTAAAGGTGGTCTATGTAGTCTCAGTGTGTGGGTGATGGTAAAGTAAAGGTGGTCTATGTAGTCTCAGTGTGTGGGTGATGGTAAAGTAAAGGTGGTCTATGTAGTCTCAGTGTGTGGGTGATGGTAAAGTAAAGGTGGTCTATGTAGTCTCAGTGTGTGGGTGATGGTAAAGTAAAGGTGGTCTATGTAGTCTCAGTGTGTGGGTGATGGTAAAGAAAAGGTGGTCTAAGTGGTCTTTCAGTGTGGGTGATGGTAAAGTAAAGGTGGTCTGTGTGGTCTCTCTGTGTGGGTGATGGTAAAGTAAAGGTGGTCTATGTGGTCTCAGTGTGGGTGATGGTAAAGTAAAGGTGGTCTAAGTGGTCTCTCTGTGTGGGTGATGGTAAAGTAAAGGTGGTCTAAGTGGTCTCTCTGTGTGGGTGATGGTAAAGTAAAGGTGGTCTAAGTGGTCTCTCTGTGTGGGTGATGATAAAGTAAAGGTGGTCTAAGTGGTCTCTCTGTGTGGGTGATGGTAAAGTAAAGGTGGTCAAAGTGGTTTCTCTGTGTGGGTGATAGTAAAAAAAGGTGGTCTAAGTGGTCTCAGTGTGGGTGATGGTAAAGAAAAGGTGGTCTAAGTGGTCTCAGTGTGGGTGATGGTAAAGTAAAGGTGGTCTAAGTGGTCTCAGTGTGTGGGTGATGGTAAAGAAAAGGTGGTCTAAGTGGTCTTTCAGTGTGGGTGATGGTAAAGTAAAGGTGGTCTGTGTGGTCTCTCTGTGTGGGTGATGGTAAAGTAAAGGTGGTCTATGTGGTCTCAGTGTGGGTGATGGTAAAGTAAAGGTGGTCTAAGTGGTTTCTCTGTGTGGGTGATGGTAAAGTAAAGGTGGTCTAAGTGGTCTCTCTGTGTGGGTGATGGTAAAGTAAAGGTGGTATAAGTGGTCTCTCTGTGTGGGTGATGGTAAAGTAAAGGTGGTCTAAGTGGTCTCTCTGTGTGGGTGATGGTAAAGTAAAGGTGGTCTAAGTGGTCTCTCTGTGTGGGTGATGGTAAAGTAAAGGTGGTCTAAGTGGTCTCTCTGTGTGGGTGATGGTAAAGTAAAGGTGATCTAAGTGGTCTCTCTGTGTGGGTGATGGTAAAGTAAAGGTGGTCTAAGTGGTCTCAGTGTGGGTGATGGTAAAGTAAAGGTGGTCTATGTAGTCTCAGTGTGTGGGTGATGGTAAAGAAAAGGTGGTCTAAGTGGTCTTTCAGTGTGGGTGATGGTAAAGTAAAGGTGGTCTGTGTGGTCTCTCTGTGTGGGTGATGGTAAAGTAAAGGTGGTCTATGTGGTCTCAGTGTGGGTGATGGTAAAGTAAAGGTGGTCTAAGTGGTCTCTCTGTGTGGGTGATGGTAAAGTAAAGGTGATCTAAGTGGTCTCTCTGTGTGGGTGATGGTAAAGTAAAGGTGGTCTAAGTGGTCTCTGTGTGGGTGATGGTAAAGTAAAGGTGGTCTAAGTGGTCTCTCTGTGTGGGTGATGGTAAAGTAAAGGTGGTCAAAGTGGTTTCTCTGTGTGGGTGATAGTAAAAAAGGTGGTCTAAGTGGTCTCAGTGTGGGTGATGGTAAAGAAAAGGTGGTCTAAGTGGTCTCAGTGTGGGTGATGGTAAAGTAAAGGTGGTCTAAGTGGTCTCAGTGTGTGGGTGATGGTGAAGAAAAGGTGGTCTATGTGGTCTCAGTGTGGGTGATGGTAAAGAAAAGGTGGTCTATGTGGTCTCAGTGTGGGTGATGGTAAAGAAAAGGTGGTCTATGTGGTCTCAGTGTGGGTGATGGTAAAGAAAAGGTGGTCTATGTGGTCTCAGTGTGGGTGATGGTAAAGTAAAGGTGGTCTATGTGGTCTCAGTGTGGGTGATGGTAAAGAAAAGGTGGTCTATGTGGTCTCAGTGTGGGTGATGGTAAAGAAAAGGTGGTCTATGTGGTCTCAGTGTGGGTGATGGTAAAGTAAAGGTGGTCTATGTGGTCTCAGTGTGGGTGATGGTAAAGAAAAGGTGGTCTATGTGGTCTCAGTGTGGGTGATGGTAAAGAAAAGGTGGTCTATGTGGTCTCAGTGTGGGTGATGGTAAAGAAAAGGTGGTCTATGTGGTCTCAGTGTGGGTGATGGTAAAGTAAAGGTGGTCTATGTGGTCTCAGTGTGGGTGATGGTAAAGAAAAGGTGGTCTATGTGGTCTCAGTGTGGGTGATGGTAAAGAAAAGGTGGTATATGTGGTCTCAGTGTGGGTGATGGTAAAGAAAAGGTGGTCAACCCTGACCACCTAGTCCTAAGAGATACAGGGATACATGAGTGTATAATAGAGATACATGAGGGTATAATAGGGATACATGAGGGTATAATAGAGATACATGAAGGTATAATAGAGATACATGGGTGTATAATAGAGATACATGAGGGTATAATAGAGATACATGAAGGTATAATAGAGATACATGAAGGTATAATAGAGATACATGGGTGTATAATAGAGATACATGAGTGTATAATAGAGATACATGAGTGCATAATAGAGATGCATAAGGGTATAATAGAGATACATGAGGGTATAATAGAGATACATGAGGGTATAATAGAGATACATGAGGGTATAATAGAGATACATGAGGGTATAATAGAGATACATGAGGGTATAATAGAGATATACATGAGGGTATAATAGAGATACATAAGGGTATAATAGAGATACATGAGGGTATAATAGAGATACATGAGGGTATAATAGAGATACATGAGGGTATAATAGAGATACATGAGTGCATAATAGAGATACATGAGGGTATAATAGAGATACATGAGGGTATAATAGAGATACATGAGTGCATAATAGAGATACATGAGGGTATAATAGAGATACATGAGTGTATAATAGAGATACATGAGGGTATAATAGAGATACATGTTATATTGTTCCGGAGTTCTAAATTGAGCAGCTGCTGAAAAATGAGCTCCTGTATATATTGAGATTTAAATGTTTTTTTAGAGTGAAGTACATCGAAAAAATCAAGAGGAAACTGCAAGACTCAATAGAAGACAAAACCAGGAACAAACCAAAAAAGACAGGCTTTTGAAAAATTAACTATTTTTCATAAAATTGTACAGTTATCTTAGCTAGCTGAATTGCTAGCAGAATTGTTTACTTGTTGCTAAGCAGTTGCTAGGGACTCTCCTGGAAGAAGCTAGCTAGCTTATAAAGAATAACAACAAAAAATATCTAGTTAACAGAAGAAAGGAAGACAAAATAAGGACAAAAGAAGGACAGAAGAAAAAGGAAAAGAAAGAGGACAACAAAGTGAAACAGTCAGCACTTCTATTGCAACTTCGTATTTCGTCGTCCTAACGTACTCTACACTGTTATCTGCCCAGCAGCTAGCCAGCTAGCAAACGTCCACCGTCTACCGAATAGCAGCACTGTAGAAACTATTACACTCAACTGAACGACTTGATTAGTGTAGTGTTAGCTAGCTACATAGTTGTCTTTGCCGTCTTCGTATCCAAGATAATTGTGTAGTTTAGAGCGTGTAGTCTTAGAGTGATTATCTTCATTTACCGAGGTTAGCTAGCCAGCTATTTGTCGTCCTTAACGTAGGAGACTCTGCTAGCTAGCCAACAGCTAGCCAACGTCTACTGAATAGAACTTCCGCACTCAACAACCCGGTCGCATTCCGCTTCGCTCCACAGGTAGTATCACATTTTTCATTTCATTTCTTTACAGCACAACGGTTTGATTTGTTTGATCGTAGCTAGCTACATAGCTAGCTACATAGCCGTCTGTGTATCAAAGATAATTGTGTAGTCTAGAGCGATTTTCTAGGTTAGCTAGCCAGCTATTGTCGTTCTTTTAACGCAACGTAACGTAATCAACACTGCTAGCTAGCCAGCTAGCCCCCGAATAGCAGCACTGTAGAAACTATTACACTCAACGGAACGACTTGATTAGTGTAGTGTCAACAACGCAGCCACTGCCAGCTAGCCTACAAAGTCAACAACGCAGCCACTGCCAGCTAGCCTACTTCAGCAGTACTGTATCATTTTAATCATTTTAGTCAATAAGATTCTTGCTACGTAAGCTTAACTTTCTGAACATTCGAGACGTGTAGTCCACTTGTCATTCCAATCTCCTTGCATTAGCGTAGCCTCTTCTGTAGCCTGTCAACTATGTGTCTGTCTATCCCTGTTCTCTCCTCTCTTCACAGACCATACAAACGCTCCACACCGCGTGGCCGCTGCCACCCTAATCTGGTGGTCCCAGCGCGCACGACCCACGTGGAGTTCCAGGTCTCCGGTAGCCTCTGGAACTGCCGATCTGCGGCCAACAAGGCAGAGTTCTTCTCAGCCTATGCCTCCCTCCAGTCCCTCGACTTCTTGGCACTGACAGAAACATGGATCACCACAGATAACACTGCTACTCCTACTGCTCTCTCTTCGTCCGCCCACGTGTTCTCGCACACCCCGAGAGCTTCTGGTCAGCGGGGTGGTGGAATCGGGATCCTTATCTCTCCCAAGTGGTCATTCTCTCTTTCTCCCCTTACCCATCTGTCTATCGCCTCCTTTGAATTTCATGCTGTCACAGTTACCAGCCCTTTCAAGCTTAACATCCTTATCATTTATCGCCCTCCAGGTCCCCTCGGAGAGTTCATCAATGAGCTTGATGCATTGATAAGCTCCTTTCCTGAGGACGGCTCACCTCTCACAGTTCTGGGCGACTTTAACCTCCCCACGTCTACCTTTGACTCATTCCTCTCTGCCTCCTTCTTTCCACTCCTCTCCTCTTTTGACCTCACCCTCTCACCTTCCCCCCTACTCACAAGGCAGGCAATACGCTCGACCTCATCTTTACTAGATGCTGTTCTTCCACTAACCTCATTGCAACTCCCCTCCAAGTCTCCGACCACTACCTTGTATCCTTTTCCCTCTCGCTCTCATCCAACACTTCCCACACTGCCCCTACTCGGATGGTATCGCGCCGTCCCAACCTTCGCTCTCTCTCCCCCGCTACTCTCTCCTCTTCCATCCTATCATCTCTTCCCTCTGCTCAAACCTTCTCCAACCTATCTCCTGATTCTGCCTCCTCAACCCTCCTCTCCTCCCTTTCTGCATCCTTTGACTCTCTATGTCCCCTATCTTCCAGGCCGGCTCGGTCCTCCCCTCCCGCTCCGTGGCTTGACGACTCATTGCGAGCTCACAGAACAGGGCTCCGGGCAGCCGAGCGGAAATGGAGGAAAACTCGCCTCCCTGCGGACCTGGCATCCTTTCGCTCCCTCCTCTCTACATTTTCCTCCTCTGTCTCTGCTGCTAAAGCCACTTTCTACCACTCTAAATTCCAAGCATCTGCCTCTAACCCTAGGAAGCTCTTTGCCACCTTCTCCTCCCTCCTGAATCCTCCTTCCCCCCCTCCTCCCTCTCTGCAGATGACTTCGTCAACCATTTTGAAAAGAAGGTCGACGACATCCGATCCTCGTTTGCTAAGTCAAACGACACCGCTGGTTCTGCTCACACTGCCCTACCATGTGCTCTGACCTCTTTCTCCCCTCTCTCTCCAGATGAAATCTCGCGTCTTGTGACGGCCGGCCGCCCAACAACCTGCCCGCTCGACCCTATCCCCTCCTCTCTTCTCCAGACCATTTCCGGAGACCTTCTCCCTTACCTCACCTCGCTCATCAACTTATCCCTGACCGCTGGCTACGTCCCTTCCGTCTTCAAGAGAGCGAGAGTAGCACCCCTTCTGAAAAAACCTACACTCGATCCCTCCGATTTTAACAACTACAGACCAGTATCCCTTCTTTCTTTTCTCTCCAAAACTCTTGAACGTGCCGTCCTTGGTCAGCTCTCCCGCTATCTCTCTCAGAATGACCTTCTTGATCCAAATCAGTCAGGTTTCAAGACTAGTCATTCAACTGAGACTGCTCTTCTCTGTATCACGGAGGCGCTCCGCACTGCTAAAGCTAACTATCTCTCCTCTGCTCTCATCCTTCTAGACCTATCGGCTGCCTTCGATACTGTGAACCATCAGATCCTCCTCTCCACCCTTTCCGAGTTGGGCATCTCCGGCGCGGCCCACGCTTGGATTGCGTCCTACCTGACAGGTCGCTCCTACCAGGTGGCGTGGTGAGAATCTGTCTCCTCACCACGCGCTCTCACCACTGGTGTCCCCCAGGGCTCTGTTCTAGGCCCTCTCCTATTCTCGCTATACACCAAGTCACTTGGCTCTGTCATAACCTCACATGGTCTCTCCTATCATTGCTATGCAGACGACACACAATTAATCTTCTCCTTTCCCCCTTCTGATGACCAGGTGGCGAATCGCATCTCTGCATGTCTGGCAGACATATCAGTGTGGATGACGGATCACCACCTCAAGCTGAACTTCGGCAAGACGGAGCTGCTCTTCCTCCCGGGGAAGGACTGCCCGTTCCATGATCTCGCCATCACGGTTGACAACTCCATTGTGTCCTCCTCCCAGAGCGCTAAGAACCTTGGCGTGATCCTGGACAACACCCTGTCGTTCTCAACTAACATCAAGGCGGTGGCCCGTTCCTGTAGGTTCATGCTCTACAACATCCGTAGAGTACGACCCTGCCTCACACAGGAAGCGGCGCAGGTCCTAATCCAGGCACTTGTCATCTCCCGTCTGGATTACTGCAACTCGCTGTTGGCTGGGCTCCCTGCCTGTGCCATTAAACCCCTACAACTCATCCAGAACGCCGCAGCCCGTCTAGTGTTCAACCTTCCCAAGTTCTCTCACGTCACCCCACTCCTCCGCTCTCTCCACTGGCTTCCAGCTGAAGCTCGCATCCGCTACAAGACCATGGTGCTTGCCTACGGAGCTGTGAGGGGAACGGCACCTCGGTACCTCCAGGCTCTGATCAGGCCCTACACCCAAATAAGGGCACTGCGTTCATCCACCTCTGGCCTGCTCGCCTCCCTACCACTGAGGAAGTACACTTCCCGCTCAGCCCAGTCAAAACTGTTCGCTGCTCTGGCTCCCCAATGGTGGAACAAACTCCCTCACGACGCCAGGACAGCGGAGTCAATCACCACCTTCCGGAGACACCTGAAACCCCACCTCTTTAAGGAATACTTAGGATAGGATAAAGTAATCCTCACCCCCCCTTAAAATATTTAGATGCACTATTGTAAAGTGACTGTTCCACTGGATGTCATAAGGTGAATGCACCAATTTGTAAGTCGCTCTGGATAAGAGCGTCTGCTAAATGACTTAAATGTAATGTAAAATGGTATAATAGAGATACATGAGTGCATAATAGAGATACATGAGGGTATAATAGAGATACATGAGTGCATAATAGAGATACATGAGTGCATAATAGAGATACATGAGGGTATAATAGAGATACATGAGGGTATAATAGGGATACATAATAGAGGAGTATAATAGGGATACATGAGGTATAATAGTATAATATAATAGAGATACATGAGTGCATAATAGAGATGCATAATAGGGTACATGAGTGCATAATAGAGATACATGTGCATAATAGAGATGCATATAAATAGAGAGAGGGTATAATAGAGATACATGAGGGTATAATAGAGATACATGAGGGTATAATAGAGATACATGAGTGTATAATAGGGATATATGAGTGTATAATAGAGATGCATAAGGGTATAATAGAGATACATGAGGGTATAATAGAGATACATGAGTGCATAATAGAGATACATGAGTGCATAATAGGGATATATGAGTGTATAATAGAGATGCATAAGGGTATAATAGAGATACATGAGGGTATAATAGAGATACATGAGTGTATAATAATGGGATAATAGAGATGCATGATAATAGAGATGTATAATAGAGATGCATGATACATGAGTGTATATAATAGACATACATGAGGGTATAATAGAGATACATGAAGTTATAATAGAGGACCTGAGCCCTAGGACCATGCCCCACGACTACCTGACATGATGACTCCTTGCTGTCCCAAGTTTACCTGGCCATGCTGCTGCTCCAGTTTCAACTGTTCTGTCTTACTATTATTTGACCATGCTGGTCATTTATGAACATTTGAACATCTTGGCCATGTTCTGTTATAATCGCCACCTGGCACAGCCAGAAGAGGACTGGCCACCCCACATAGCCTGGTTCCTCTCAAGGTTTCTTCCTAGGTTTTGGCCTTTCTAGGGAGTTTTTCCTAGCCACCGTGCTTCTACACCTGCATTTGCTTGCTGTTTGGGGTTTTAGGCTGGGTTTCTGTACAGCACTTTGAGATATCAGCTGATGTACGAAGGGCTATATATTTTTTGATTTGATTTGATTTGATTTGAGATACATGAGGGTATAATTTTTTTTATTTTTTTTTTCACCTTTATTTAACCAGGTAGGCTAGTTGAGAACAAGTTCTCATTTGCAACTGTGACCTGGCCAAAATAAAGCATAGCAGTGTGAACAGACAACACAGAGTTACATTTTGAAAAGAAGGTCGACGACATCCGATCCTCGTTTGCTAAGTCAAACGACACCGCTGGTTCTGCTCACACTGCCCTACCCTGTGCTCTGACCTCTTTCTCCCCTCTCTCTCCAGATGAAATCTCGCGTCTTGTGACGGCCGGCCGCCCAACAACCTGCCCACTTGACCCTATCCCCTCCTCTCTTCTCCAGACCATTTCCGGAGACCTTCTCCCTTACCTCACCTCGCTCATCAACTCATCCCTGACCGCTGGCTACGTCCCTTCCGTCTTCAAGAGAGCGAGAGTTGCACCCCTTCTGAAAAAACCTACACTCGATCCCTCCGATGTCAACAACTACAGACCAGTATCCCTTCTTTCTTTTCTCTCCAAAACTCTTGAAACGTGCCGTCCTTGGCTAGCTCTCCCGCTATCTCTCTCAGAATGACCTTCTTGATCCAAATGAGTCAGGTTTCAAGACTAGTCATTCAACTGAGACTACTCTTCTCTGTATCACGGAGGCGCTCCGCACCGCTAAAGCTAACTCTCTCTCCTCTGCTCTCATCCTTCTAGACCTATCGGCTGCCTTCGATACTGTGAACCATCAGATCCTCCTCTCCACCCTCTCCGAGTTGGGCATCTCCGGCGCGGCCCACGCTTGGATTGCGTCCTACCTGAGAGGTCGCTCCTACCAGGTGGCGTGGCGAGAATCTGTCTCCTCACCACGCGCTCTCACCACTGGTGTCCCCCAGGGCTCTGTTCTAGGCCCTCTCCTATTCTCGCTATATACCAAGTCACTTGGCTCTGTCATAACCTCACATGGTCTCTCCTATCATTGCTATGCAGACGACACAAAATTAATCTTCTCCTTTCCCCCTTCTGATGACCAGGTGGCGAATCGCATCTCTGCATATCTGGCAGACATATCAGTGTGGATGACGGATCACCACCTCAAGCTGAACCTCGGCAAGACGGAGCTGCTCTTCCTCCCGGGGAAGGACTGCCCGTTCCATGATCTCGCCATCACGGTTGACAACTCCATTGTGTCCTCCTCCCAGAGCGCTAAGAACCTTGGCGTGATCCTGGACAACACCCTGTCGTTCTCAACTAACATCAAGGCGGTGGCCCGTTCCTGTAGGTTCATGCTCTACAACATCCGCAGAGTACGACCCTGCCTCACACAGGAAGCGGCGCAGGTCCTAATCCAGGCACTTGTCATCTCCCGTCTGGATTACTGCAACTCGCTGTTGGCTGGGCTCCCTGCCTGTGCCATTAAACCCCTACAACTCATCCAGAACGCCGCAGCCCGTCTGGTGTTCAACCTTACCAAGTTCTCTCACGTCATCCCGCTCCTCTGCTCTCTCCACTGGCTTCCAGTTGAAGCTCGCATCCGCTACAAGACCATGGTGCTTGCCTACGGAGCTGTGAGGGGAACGGCACCTCAGTACCTCCAGGCCCTGATCAGGCCCTACACCCAAACAAGGGCACTGCGTTCATCCACCTCTGGCCTGCTCGCCTCCCTACCACTGAGGAAGTACAGTTCCCGCTCAGCCCAGTCAAAACTGTTCGCTGCTCTGGCCCCCCAATGGTGGAACAAACTCCCTCACGATGCCAGGACAGCGGAGTCAATCACCACCTTCCGGAGACACCTGAAACCCCACCTCTTTAAGGAATACCTAGGATAGGATAAGTAATCCTTCTCACCCCCCTTTAAGATTTAGATGCACTATTGTAAAGTGACTGTTCCACTGGATGTCATAAGGTGAATGCACCAATTTGTAAGTCGCTCTGGATAAGAGCGTCTGCTAAATGACTGAAATGTAAATGTAAATGTAAATGTTACAGGTCGAGATATCAGCTGATGTACGAAGGGCTATATAATGACTTAAATGTAAATGTACACATGGAGTACACATGGAGTAAATAATTAACAAGTCAATAACACAGTATAAAAAAATGGGCAGTCTATATACAATGTGTGCAAAAGGCATGAGGAGGTAGGCGAATAATACAATTTTGCAGATTAACATTGGAGTGATAAATGATCAGATGGTCATGTACAGGTAGAGATATTGGTGTGCAAAAGAGCAGAAAAGTAAATAAATAAAAAACAGTATAAAAACTGTATGGGAATGAGGTAGGTGAAAATGGGTGGGCTATTTACCAATAGACTATGTACAGCTGCAGCTATCGGTTAGCTGCTCGGATAGCTGATGTTTGAAGTTGGTGAGGGAGATAAAAGTCTCCAACTTCAGCGATTTTTGCAGTTCATTCCAGTCACAGGCAGCAGAGTACTGGAACGAAAGGCGGCCATATGAGGTGTTGGCTTTAGGGATGATCAGTGAGATACACCTGCTGGAGCGCGTGCTACGGATGGGTGTTGCCATCGTGACCAGTGAACTGAGATAAGGCGGAGCTTTACCTAGCATGGACTTGTAGATGACCTGGAGCCAGTGGGTCTGGCGACGAATATGTAGTGAGGGCCAGCCGACTAGAGCATACAAGTCGCAGTGGTGGGTGGTATAAGGTGCTTTAGTGACAAAACGGATGGCACTGTGATAGACTGCATCCAGTTTGCTGAGTAGAGTGTTGGAAGCCATTTTGTAGATGACATCGCCGAAGTCGAGGATCGGTAGGATAGTCAGTTTTACTAGGGCAAGCTTGGCGGCGTGAGTGAAGGAGGCTTTGTTGCGGAATAGAAAGCCGACTCTTGATTTGATTTTCGATTGGAGATGTTTGATGTGAGTCTGGAAGGAGAGTTTGCAGTCTAGCCAGACACCTAGGTACTTATAGATGTCCACATATTCAAGGTCGGAACCATCCAGGGTGGTGATGCTAGTCGGGCATGCGGGTGCAGGCAGCGATCGGTTGAAAAGCATGCATTTGGTTTTACTCGCGTTTAAGAGCAGTTGGAGGCCACGGAAGGAGTGCTGTATGGCATTGAAGCTCGTTTGGAGGTTAGATAGCACAGTATCCAATGACGGGCCAAAAGTATATAGAATGGTGTCGTCTGCGTAGAGGTGGATCAGGGAATCGCCCGCAGCAAGAGCAACATCATTGATATATAAAGAGAAAATAGTCAGCCCGAGAATTGAACCCTGCGGCACCCCCATAGAGACTGCCAGAAGACCGGACAGCATGCCCTCCGATTTGACACACTGAACTCTGTCTGCAAAGTAATTGGTGAACCAGGCAAGGCAGTCATCCGAAAAACCGAGGCTATTGAGTCTGCCGATAAGAATATGGTGATTGACAGAGTCGAAAGCCTTGGCGAGGTCGATGAAGACGGCTGCACAGTACTGTCTTTTATCGATGGCGGTTATGATATCGTTTAGTACCTTGAGTGTAGCTGAGGTGCACCCGTGACCGGCTCGGAAACCAGATTGCACAGCGGAGAAGGTGCAGTGGGATTCGAGATGGTCAGTGACCTGTTTGTTGACTTGGCTTTCGAAGAACTTAGATAGGCAGGGCAGGATGGATATAGGTCTATAACAGTTTGGGTCCAGGGTGTCTCCCCCTTTGAAGAGGGGGATGACTGCAGCAGCTTTCCAATCCTTGAGGATCTCAGACGATATGAAAGAGAGGTTGAACAGGCTGGTAATAGGGGTTGCGACAATGGCGGCAGATTGTTTCAGAAATAGAGGGTCCAGATTGTCAAGCCCAGCTGAATTGTACGGGTCCAGGTTTTGCAGCTCTTTCAGAACATCTGCTATCTGGATTTGGGTAAAGGAGAACCTGGAGAGGCTTGGGCGAGGAGCTGCGGGGGGGGAAGAGCTGTTGGCCGAGGTTGGTGTAGCCAGGCGGAAGGCATGGCCAGCCGTTGAGAAGTGCTTATTGAAGTTTTCGATAATCATGGATTTATCGGTGGAGACCGTGTTACAGGCAATGAGGCAGTGGTCGCTGAGATCCTGGTTGAAGACAGCAGAGGTGTATTTGGAGGGCCAGTTGGTCAGGATGACATCTATGAGGGTGCCCTTGTTTACAGAGTTAGGGTTGTACCTGGATGTGTTTCTTGATGATTTGAGTGAGATTGAGGGCATCTAGCTTAGATTGTAGGACTGCCGGGGTGTTAAGCATATCCCAGTTTAGGTCACCTAACAGAACAGACTCTGAAGCTAGATGGGGGGCGATCAATTCACAAATGGTGTCCAGGGCACAGCTGGGAGCTGAGGGTGGTCGGTAGAAGGCGGCAACAGTGAGAGACTTATTTCTGGAGAGAGTAATTTTCAAAATTAGTAGTTCAAACTGTTTGGGTATGGACCTGGAAAGTATGACATTACTTTGCAGGCTATCTCTGCAGTAGACTGCGACTCCGCCCCCTTTGGCAGTTCTATCTTGACGGAAGATGTTATAGTTGGGTATGGAAATCTCTGAATTTTTGGTGGCCTTCCTGAGCCAGGATTCAGACACGGCAAGGACATCAGGGTTAGCAGAGTGTGCTAAAGCAGTGAGTAAAACAAAGTTAGGGAGGAGGCTTCTGATGTTGACATGCATAAAACCAAGGCTTTTTCGATCACAGAAGTCAACAAATGAGGGTACCTGGGGACATGCAGGGCCTGGGTTTACCTCCACATCACCCGCGGAACAGAGAAGGAGTAGTATGAGGGTGCGGCTAAAGGCTATCAAAACTGGTCACCTAGAGCGTTGGGGGCAGAAGATAAGAGGAGCAGGTTTCTGGGCATGGTAGAATATATTCAGGGCATAATGCGCAGACAGGGGTATGGTGGGGTGTGGGTACAGCGGAGGTAAGCCCAGGCACTGGGTGATGATGAGAGAGGTTGTATCTCTGGACATGCTGGTTGTAATGGGTGAGGTATTATTATAGGTCACCGCATGTGTGGGAGGTGGGACAAAGGAGGTAACAGGGTTATGCAGAGTGGATCTAGGGGCTCCATTGTGAACTAAAACAATGATAACTAACCTGAACAACAGTATACAAGGCATATTGACATTTGAGAGAGACATACAGCGAGGCATACAGTAATCACAGGTGTTGAATTGGGAAAGCTAGCTAAAACAGTAGGCGAGGCTAATCAGCTAGCACAACAAACAGCAGGTAAAATGGCGTTGACTAGGCAACTGGGCCGACAGATAAAACAAACAAGCAGAATGGAGTACCGTGATTAATGGACAGTCCAGTGTGCGTCAGCTATGTAGCCAAGAGATCAGTGTCCAGGGGGAAGCGGTGGATGGGCAGGGAAGCTGGACTGGCGAGTGTTATCCAGGTTTAAAAAGAAACTAACAATGACTAAATAGCTTGTAGCTAGTTAGCTGGTTAGCGTCTGGAGGTTCTTGAGTGAGTCATAAAAATAAAATTAAAATTAAAAGTAATAGCGATTCCGTATCACAGTGGGTGAGGCAGGTTTCCGGAAGGTATAAACAAAGTACAAATCAAAAAGAGATAGAAAGTAAATGGGTTCAGAGAGTGTTTGGGACGCGGTGATTCAGACGGTTAGCAGGCCTGTGCTATCAAGCTAACAGTTCGTAGGCCCGGGCTAGACAAGCTAGCCGTTAGCAGGCCGAATTAGCAAGCAGGGAGATAGCGAGGGCTAGAGAGTTAACCTTTGGGGGACGTCGCGATGTGGTGAGTCTGTTTATTCCTCTTCATGCGGTGACATCGACAGACCGGTCGTGGGCCCGGGTAATTGTAGCCCAGGAGTATGCTACAGGTGCTCTAGTACGCTAGGTGAGCTGGAGACACACCGTTTCAGAAAGCTCGCGGGCCTTGGCCAGCAGATGGATCTTTGGCGATGTCGCAACGGAAAAGCCTGTTGAAACCACCTCGGACGATTATGTCGGCGGACCAGTCGTGATGGATCGGCGGAGCTCCGTGTCGGCAGTAAAGGGTCCAGGCCAATTGGCAAAAGAGGTAATGTTGGACCTCTTCGGCTAGTCGGGAGATGGGCTTAGCTCGAGGCTAGCTCAAGGCTAACTGGTGCTTGCTTTGGGGCAGAGACGTTAGCCAGGAGTAGCCACACCGATTGCAGCTAGCTAGTTGCGATGATCCGTTGTAAAGGTTCAGAGCTTGCGGTAGGAATCCGGAGATGTGGTAGAGAAAAAGCAGTCTGATATGCTTTGGGTTGATGTCGCGCTGGTGTCCTAGTTAGCTTTGAAGACCGCTAGCAGTGGCTAACTGAGTACTAGCTAGTAGCTAGTTAGCTGGCTAGCTTCTGATGGGGGTTCCGGTTCTAAAGTTTAGAAAAAGCAGATCCGTACCACATTGGGTGATGCGGGTTGCAGGAGAGTATATTCAGCCTATAGTTGGAAAGTGAGATTAAAATATGTACGAAATATATACAGAAAAAAACGAGGAAAACTATATTTACACCAGACAGGACGGGACAAGACAAAACACACGTCCGACTGCTACGCCATCTTGGATCATAATAGGGATACATGAGTGTATAAAGTACAGTTGTTTGATGTAAGTCTAAAGGTTAACACTGTAAAAAAAAATGGTTTCTTCCTAAAACCTTCCTGCCATTACCAACAAAAGCTAAGGACATCTGGGTAAAACTCCTAGCTTGACATGAATCCAAACATGACTTCTTAAATAGGCCCTAAGAAGGCACTTGAATACTGACAGGCAAAACATTTTGGGACTGTATCAACAGTGGACTAGTGAAAAAATACCAAAATATTAGTATTTGAGTGGGTTTCCTTCTTAAACAGGCATTAAAAATGATCAGCAACATTTAAAATAATTTACAGAGTTTGTTTCAATATATTCAATGTTTTTTTAACCACAAACGCAAAGGATTATACGTGACCACTTCCTTACAACCTTCTACTGCCACATTTAGTTATTTACTGCCACATAGTTTAGTTTATTACCCATATGAGGCACAAAGAAGGAAAAACAAGAAAGCAAGAAAAAGGCAAAGAAGAAGGAAAGTAAAAGAAGGAAATGAGAAAAGAAAGGCAAGAAGAAGGGAAGTAAGGACTTTGAAAGTCTGAATCAAAGAGCTTTATAGTACTACTCTGCAAGGAGATTACGTACCGTAACAACAAAGGAGATGAATTCAGCTTTTTATATCTGAATGCTACTCTACACACACACTCAAATACATACGTGCACTACTGTACTCTCTACTCCACTGTCGGATCAAACGGAATGTCCTGTACCCAGGTCTATACGGCTGTGTAATTAAATATGTAGGTGCACTGAATAGCACACACACACACACACGCACACGCACACGCACACGCACACGCACACGCACACGCACACACACACACACACACACACACACACACACACACACACACACACACACACACACACACACACACACAACACACACACCTGTGTGCAATATGTAAACCTATACAGACATGACAGTGGAAAATATTATTCCAAATGAATATTCCATTTCTTACAATTCAGTTATGCATTAGGGGGCGCTATTAACATTTTTGGATGAAAAACGTTCCCTTTTTAAACAAGATATTTTGTCACGAAAAGATGCTTGACTATGCATATAATTGACAGCTTTGGAAAGAAAACACTCTGACGTTTCCAAATCTGCAAAGATATTATCTGTGAGTGCCACAGAATTGATGCTACAGGTGAAACCAAGATGAAATTTCAAACAGGAAATGCCCCAGATTTTGGAGGCGCTTTGTTCCAATGTCTCCTTATATGGCTGTGAATGCGCAAGGAATGGGCCTACACTTTCTATCGTTTCCCCAAGGTGTCTGCAGCATTGTGACGTATTTGTAGGCATATCATTGGAAGATTGACCATAAGAGACTACATTTACCAGGTGTCCGCTTAGTGTCCCCCGTCTAAATTATTGCGTAATCTCCAGCTGCATGCATTTTCCCATGTGGTTTAGAGCAGAAACTGCCACGAATGACTTATCATCGAATAGATATGTGAAAAACACCTTGAGGATTGATTCTAAACAACGTTTGCCATGTTTCTGTCGATATTATAGTTAATTTGGAAAAAAGTTCGGCGTTTTGATGACTGAATTTTCAGGGTTTTTTCTCAGCCAAACGTGATGAACAAAACGGAGCGATTTCTCCTACACAAATAATATTTTTGGAAAAACGGAACATTTGCTATCTAACTGAGAGTCTCCTCATTGAAAACATCCAAAGTTCTTCAAAGGTAAATTATTTTATTTAAATGCTTTTCTTGTTTTTGTGAAAATGTTGCCTGCTGAATGCTAGGCTTAATGTTATGCTAGCTATCAATACTCTTACACAAATGCTTGTTTTGCTGTGGTTGAAAAGCATATTTTGAAAATCTGAGATGACAGTGTTGTGAACAAAAAGCTAAGCTTGAGAGCCAATATATTTATTTTATTTAATTTGCGATTTTCATGAATAGTTAACGTTGCATTATGCTAATGAGCTTGAGGCTATACTTAAGATCCCGGATACGGGATTGCTCGTCACAACAGGTTAATAAATATTTAAACATGGAAAAAATAATACTAATCCAAAAAACAATATAAATGCTTCCTTTGAATCAGCAAGTTTAGCTGAGGATGAGTGATTCGTTTGATGTAATTTATCAGATGACAAGGTTGGTGGTATAATCTAAGCAAGTCTATCTACTATAGGAAATAAATTGCAGAGGATGATTTTTGTATGGGTGGCCCCAGTGGAAACCCCAAAAACCTTGGTAAAGCAAGCGCCATGCTCTACCAACTGAGTAGCCTCTGTCGAGTTCCGAACAGCCGGATGTTCCGGTTTTCAGGGAAATGGAAAGAGAGCCTGAAAACCGGGACTTCCACTTTTGGATGTTAACAAGGTGACACTCCATCTTATCTCCTCCTCCACATTTACTGGATTGGTTGAACAATGCAGGTGAGAACCTCCCCCAACCATTTTATTTTCATCAAGACCAGTATGTAGGGGATCTAGTTTCAGACCAGTTTGTAGGGGATCTCATTTCAGACCAGTTCGTAGGGGATCTAGTTTCAGACCAGTTTGTAGGGGATCTAGTTTCAGACCAGTTTGTAGGGGATCTCATTTCAGACCAGTACGTAGCTCAGTTGGTAGAGCATGGCGCTTGTAACGCCAGGGTAGGGGGTTCGATTCCCGGGACCACCCATACGTAGAATGTATGCACACATGACTGTAAGTCGCTTTGGATAAAAGCGTCTGCTAAATGGCATATATTATTATATTATTATTATTATTATTATTATCTAGTTTCAGACCAGTATGTAGGGGATCTAGTTTCAGACCAGTATGTAGGGGATCTAGTTTCAGATCAGTATGTAGGGGATCTAGTTTCAGACCAGTATGTAGGGATACTGGTTTCAGACCAATATGTAGGGGATCTAGTTTCAGACCAGTATGTAGGGATCTAGTTTCAGACCAGTATGTAGGGGATCTAGTTTCAGACCAGTATGTAGGGGATCTAGTTTCAGACCAGTATGTAGGGGATCTAGTTTCAGACCAGTATGTAGGGGATCTAGTTTCAGACCAGTATGTAGGGATCTAGTTTCAGACCAGTATGGAAGGGATCTAGTTTCAGACTAGTATGTAGGAGATCTAGTTTCAGACCAGTATGTAAGAGATCTAGTTTCAGACCAGTATGTAGGGGATCTAGTTTCAGACCAGTATGTAGGGGATCTAGTTTCAGATCAGTATGTAGGGGGTCTAGTTTCAGACCAGTATGTAGGGGATCTAGTTTCAGACCAGTATGTAGGGGGTCTAGTTTCAGACCAGTATGTAGGTGATCTAGTTTCAGACCAGTATGTAGGGGGTCTAGTTTCAGACCAGTATGTAGGGGGTCTAGTTTCAGACCAGTATGTAGGGGATCTAGTTTCAGACCAGTATGTAGGGGTCTAGTTTCAGACCAGTATGTAGGGGATCTAGTTTCAGACCAGTATGTAGGGATCTAGTCCCAGACCAGTATGTAGGGGATCTAGACCAGTATGTTAGTTAGTTTTACGCCTGTTACATTAGGTTACCAGGTGCGGTGTGTGTGTTCTTCAACAGTAAAAGTTGCAGACCTAGTTACAATTCTTGCACCAGTGGAGAGTGGCTTATGTACATCTGAGCTACCCGCCCAACTTGTCAAGGATATTTCACCTTTAACACAAACAATGTTTTACTTCGTAGCTTGGACGCTCAGACAGACTGTTATGCTGAGAGAGTGTGTGTGTGTGTGTGTGTGTGTGTGTGTGTGTGTGTGTGTGTGTGTGTGTGTGTGTGTGTGTGTGTGTGTGTGTGTGTGTGTGTGTGTGTGTGTGTGTGTGTGTGTGTAACTCTGAGCTGTGTGTTGTGCCAAGGACGCCATAGCTATGCACACGGTAGCAGTTAAGCCTCCCGGCTCCGGCCTAACACCTGCTGGCACTGACCCGATGCTCACACAGAAAACTGCCATAAATCGAGCTAGTCACACCGGACAGATATGTGACCAACTCCATCTCCGGCACAGTGACAGGCTCCATCTCCGGCACAGTGACAGACTCCATCTCCGGCACAGTGACTGGCTCCATCTCTGGCACAGTGACAGGCTCCATCTCCGGCACTGTGACAGGCTCCATCTCCGGCACAGTGACCGACTCCATCTTCGGCACAGTGACAGGCTCCATCTCCGGCACAGTGACAGGCTCCATCTCCGGCACAGTGACAGGCTCCATCTCCGGCACAGTGACCGACTCCATCTTCGGCACAGTGACAGGCTCCATCTCCGGCACAGTGACAGGCTCCATCTCCGGCACAGTGACAGGCTCCATCTCCGGCACAGTGACAAGCTCCATCTCCGGCACAGTGACAGGCTCCATCTCCAGCACAGTGACAGGCTCCATCTCCAGCACAGTGACAGGCTCCATCTCCGGCACAGTGACAGGCTTCATCTCCGGCACAGTGACAGGCTCCATCTCCGGCACAGTGACAGGCTCCATCTCCGGCACTGTGACAGGCTCCATCTCCGGCACAGTGACCGACTCCATCTTCGGCACAGTGACAGGCTCCATCTCCGGCACAGTGACAGGCTCCATCTCCGGCACAGTGACAGGCTCCATCTCCGGCACTGTGACAAGCTCCATCTCCGGCACAGTGACAGGCTCCATCTCCAGCACATTGACAAGCTCCATCTCCGGCACAGTGACAGGCTCCATCTCCAGCACAGTGACAGGCTCCATCTCC
>NC_060178.1:89783757-89796257 GCF_021184085.1 Oncorhynchus gorbuscha
TACGGGAAACAAGGAGAGAAATAGGGACTCTAATCAGGGAAAAGGATCGGGAACAGGTGTGGGAAGACGCAGGAACGGAACGATGAGAGAGGGAGGGGGAGAGAGAGGGCTAGAAAGAGGGAAAGAACCTAATAAGACCAGCAGAGGGAAACGAATAGAATGGGAAGCACAGGGACAAGACATGATAATAAATGACAAAACATGACACAGCTTTTCCGAAAGGAGGGCGGGGCAGGGCCTTATATGCATCGCGGAAGTTAGAGTAACAATGATCCAAGGTTTTTCCACCCCTGTTGCGCAATCGATATGCTGATAGGGCAAACATAGACACAGCACGGTGAATTATAATGAGGATCCGACAGGGCAGGAAAATGATGATTAGGGAATAGGAACAGTTGGCAGAACGATACGAGAGAAGAAGAGAGAGCGAGAGAGTGAGAGAGGGAGGGAGAGAGAGGGGCTATTTAGAGAGTCTTGTTTTCAGATTAGCCTTGTTAAAATCCCCAGCGACAATGAGTGCAGCCTCCGGATAAATGGATTCCAGTTTGCAAAGAGTCAAATAAAGTTAGTTCAGAGCCATCGATGTGTCTGCTTGGGGTGGGGATATATACGGCTGTGATTATAATCGAAGATAATTCTCTTGGTAGATAATGCGGTCTACATTTGATTGTGAGGAATTCTAAATCAGGTGAACAGAAGGATTTGAGTTCCTGTATGTTTCTTTCATCACACCATGTCTCGTTAGCCATAAGGCATACGCCTACGTGTGTGTGTGTGTGTGTGTGTGTGTGTGTGTGTGTGTGTGTGTGTGTGTGTGTGTGTGTGTGTGTGTGTGTGTGTGTGTGTGTGTGTGTGTGTGTGTGTGTGTGTGTGTGTGTGTGTGTGTGTGTGTGCGTGTGTGTGTGCGTGTGCGTGTGTGTGTGCGTGTGTGTGTTCGTGTGAGCGTGTGTCTGTGCGTGTGTGTGTGCGTGTGTGTGTGCGTGTGCGTGTGCGTGTGCGTGTGTGTGTGCGTGTGTGTGTGTGTGTGTGTGTGTGTGTGTGTGTGTGTGTGTGTGTGTGTGTGTGTGTGTGTGTGTGTGTGTGTGTGTGTGTGTGTGTGTGTGTGTGTGTGTGTGTGTGTGTGTGAGAGCAGGCTGAATATCTCACTATGTGGTTGGTGGAGGGATTTGGTTCTAACTCAGTGAACTGATAGGTCCTTCTCTGAAGTGACACAAACATGTAGCATAACAAAACTGATACCGTTGACCGGTGGTTTTCAGCCCTCTCCTCGGGGACACCCAGACCTTTCACAGTGATGTTGTAACCCTGAATTAGCTCACTTGATTCTAGTCAAGGGTTTGATAATTAGTTGAATCAGGTGGTTGCTCTGGAATTGTTCAAATGCATGGAATGGTTCGGGGTCACCGAGGAGAGGATTGAAAACACATGCTTTAGACACTGTACTACAACAAAATAAACTTCACGACTATACCAAGTACTTCAGCATCCATAAACAAAACACTGAGAACATGACTGCACTCTTAGAAAAAAAGGGTTCTTTGCTGAGGGATAGGGTTCTACGAGAACCATTTTGAAGCACCTAATTCATTCTTTAGTCATATCCCAGTTTACCTACGTATTTACTTATGGCCCTGCCTGCCTATGCAGAATTATTTTTATTTGCAATTATTTGAACAAAAAAACATTTCGCTTGATTTGGAATGGCAAGCCAGACAAAATCAAATGTCCTTATTTACATAATGATTATGAGTTTGGGGGGCTAAAATAATGACATATTCATGCATAAAACCTCTCACTAAAAGCATCAGTAATACAAAAGTTATACTACTTAAACCCGAACTGGTTATTCAGGAGATTGGTAAGAATGTCTCACCCCTTGTTCAAGAATGGCCTGTTTCCCTTTATCCAGATTACAACCTGTCACTTTCAGTCAATCGAAAATGCAACAGTTTTCTAAATATCTCCCTTTCTAAAACAAGCTATAAAAAGCTGCTTCAATTCCAGTTTCATCCTCCAGAAAAGACAGAACAAATATTACAACAATTATTTGGTTAAATTCAAATATACTAAACTGATAAAAAAACATTCTTAATAAAAATACAAATAAATAAAAGAGTAATTATCTTTGTTAATGAAATTATGAATAGGAAATGTGGTGTTATGTTTTAAAAGTTACTAGGCAAGTCAGTTAAGAAAACATTTTTATCTACAATAATGGCCTACCGGGGAACAGTGGGTTAACTGCCTTGTTCAGGGACAGAACAACAGATTTTTACCTTGTCAGTTCGGGGATTCGATCGAGCAACCTTTCAGTTACTGGCCCAACGCTCTAACCACTAGATACCTGCTGCCCCAACGTGTGCAGTTAACAAAAATATATGGAAATATTTGCTCTATCCAAAATTATAACCAACTGATTGCAGCATTACCGCAAAAATGGAGGAGGCAAGTGGAAGGTGGAGAAGGTTGGTAACTTGTTTGTCTGCTTATTATTAAAGATCAAAACTGGGAGAAAAATATATTGTCATAAATGAAAAATTATATCCGTTTTTCTTGAGGACAAAAATGTTGTGAAGAGATTTTTGATGTACCGATTCCATGGCACATGGTTTATGAACTGATACACAAAACAAAGCCTAATTCAAAACGTTTAGTTTTTAAATTACTGTTAATTCTGGCCACAAACATAATGTTATTTATACAGTAAGGGGCATAGAACTAACTCAGCTCTGCAGATTTTGCTTTGACGAGACAGAATCATTGGATCATTTATTCTGGTATTGCCCCTATGTAGTTTGTTTCTGGTCATTGCAAATAACAAAACTAGGTTCAGGAATGGCTGAAAAATCACAACATGGATCTAAAATAAATGCATTATGCATTAGAACACCCCTCAGTTGCAAATAACAAAACTAGTCAAAAATACTATTTCGTGTCCAAACAGGGAATAAACACACACACAGACTGCAGGTCGCTTCGGGTAGGCGCAGGCCGTGCACAGAGACACCTGCTCACACGCAGCATCTGATGAAGGCAAAAACACGACAGGACAGGGCGATACACAATCACAGCACGGTGAATTCGCACACACAAGAAATAGGGACACACACAAGGAAGAAATAGGGACTCACGTAAGACACCCTCACACAGTGAACTTACTTACAAATGTATGTGAAATTCTCAATAACTCCTCTCCTAACCTCTCCTTTCCTCTTCTCCTCTCCTCTCCTCTATTCTCTCTCTCTTCCCTCCATTTTCTTCTCCTCTGTCCTCTCCTCTCCTCTTCTCTCCTCTCCTCTATGATCTCCTCCTCTCCTCTATTTCTTTCTCTCCTTCTCTATTCTCTTCTCTATTCTTTCTTCTCCTCTCCTCTCTCCCTCTTCTCCTCTATTCTTTCTTCTCCTATTCTTTCTTCTCCTCTCTCCTCTATTCTTTCTTCTCCTCTCTCTATTCTCTCTCTCTCCTCTCCTCTCCTCTTCTCTCTCTTCTCTCTCCTCTATTCTCTCTCTTCTCCTCTCCTCTATTCTTTCTTCTCCTCTCCTCTCCTCTCCTCTATTCTCTCTTCTCCTCTCCTCTATTCTCTCCTCCTCTCCTCTATTCTCTCTCTTCTCCTCTCCTCTATTCTCTCCTCTATTCTTTCTCCTCATCTATTCTCTCTCTTCTCTCCTCTATTCTTTCTTCTCCTCTCTCTCTCCTCTATTCTTTCTTCCTCTCCTCTCTATTCTCTCTTTCTTCTCCTCTCTTCTCTCTTCTCTCTCTCCTCTATTCTCTCTCTTCTCTCTCTCTTCTCTATTCCTCTCCTCTCCTCTCTCTCCTCTCCTCTCTCTCTCCTCTCTCTCTCCTCTCTATTCTCTCCTCTCCTCTCCTCTATTCTCTCTCTCTCTCCTCTCCTCTCTTCTCCTCTCTCTCTCCCCTCTCCTCTCCTCTATTCTCTCTTCTCCTCTCCTCTCTCTCTTCTCTCTCTATTCTCTCTTCTCCTCTCCTCTCCCCTATTCTCTCTTCCCCATTCTCTCTTCTCCTCTCCTCTATTCTCTCTCCTCTCCTCTCCTCTCCTCTCCTCCTCTCCTCTCTCTCTCTCCTCTCTCTCTCCTCTCCTCTCCTCTCTCCTCTCTCCTCTCCCTCTCCTCCTCCTCTCCTCTCCCTCTCCTCTCCTCTCCTTTCCTCTCTCCCCTATTCTCTCTTCTCCATCTCCTCTCTCCTCTATTCTCTGTCTTCTCCCTCCTTATCTCCTCTCCTCTCCTCTCCTCTCTCTCTCCTCTCCTCTCCTCTCCTCTCCTCTCCTCTCCTCTCATTTCCTCCTCCCTGCTCTATTCTCTGTCTTTCATTTCCTCCTCCCTGCTCGTCTCCTCCTCCCTGCTCGTCTCTTTCCTCTTCTCCTCTCCGCTCCTCTCCTCTCTCCAGATGGAGCATTAGTAGATAGATATCCCAGTTAGATCCTGCTTTAAGAGGACAGCAGGATATCTCAGAGACAATCTGTGGCACGACACCATGGGCACAGCCTGGATAAAGACAAGACAAAATCCTGAGCCAGGTGTCTCCACCGCCCAAGGAGGCAGGGAGCGAGGGAGGGAGGGATACAGCCACTAACCTTCCCTTGTGTACAACACAATGGTGTCACAGGAGACAGAACTCAACTAGAAAGAAACATGGAAGAGATACACTTAAGTCCAGGGGAGGGTCTGTGTGTAAAAGCTGATATCTAGAAGCTAGTGACACCGAAAGGAAAGAAAAGGAAACCACAGGTGAACATGGTCTGAGTCACAATGGGCACACAAAGCATGAGAAGAGACGTGGGCAGAAGTAATACAAATTCAGGATGGTATGAATGGTAAAAATCCAACACAGAGCTGTCACAACAGACACACGGCCCACACAGACTGCCTATAGAAAAGAAAAGGCCTGGTTGGCCTTGTGTTTGCACTCTAAGCTCATTGTCCTGTCAGGGCTGTAGTGCTCAGATAGAAAAGCCTATCGCCACAGCCAGAAGATGTCACTCACTCTTTGTGTTGAGGCCTCACTACTGGCTAACGTGTTGAATATGTCTGTACTATATTAAAGACCCTGTTGTGAGGGGCTAGGATAGTAACATAACAACCCTCTGGAGTCAGTCAGACCCTGCAGTGATAGCCTGGTAACACACTCTGGAGTCAGTCAGACCCTGCAGTGATAGCCTGGTAACACACTCTGGAGTCAGTCAGACCCTGCAGTGATAGCCTGGTAACACACTCTGGAGTCAGTCAGACCCTGCAGTGATAGCCTGGTAACACACTTTGGAGTCAATCAGACCCTGCAGTGATAGCCTGGTAACACACTCTGGAGTCAGTTAGACCCTGCAGTGATAGCCTGGTAACACACTTTGGAGTCAGTTAGACCCTGTAGTGATAGCCTGGTAACACACTTTGGAGTCAGTTAGACCCTGCAGTGATAGCCTGGTAACACACTCTGGAGTCAGTTAGACCCTGTAGTGATAGCCTGGTAACACACTCTGGAGTCAGTTAGACCCTGTAGTGATAGCCTGGTAACACACTTTGGAGTCAGTTAGACCCTGCAGTGATAGCCTGGTAACACACTTTGGAGTCAGTTAGACCCTGTAGTGATAGCCTGGTAACACACTTTGGAGTCAGTTAGACCCTGTAGTGATAGCCTGGTAACACACTCTGGAGTCAGATAGACCCTGCAGTGATAGCCTGGTAACACACTTTGGAGTCAGTTAGACCCTGCAGTGATAGCCTGGTAACACACTTTGGAGTCAGTTAGACCCTGTAGTGATAGCCTGGTAACACACTCTGGAGTCAGTTAGACCCTGTAGTGATAGCCTGGTAACACACTCTGGAGTCAGTTAGACCCTGCAGTGATAGCCTGGTAACACACTCTGGAGTCAGTTAGACCCTGTAGTGATAGCCTGGTAACACACTCTGGAGTCAGTTAGACCCTGCAGTGATAGCCTGGTAACACACTCTGGAGTCAGTTAGACCCTGTAGTGATAGCCTGGTAACACACTTTGGAGTCAGTTAGACCCTGCAGTGATAGCCTGGTAACACACTCTGGAGTCAGTTAGACCCTGTAGTGATAGCCTGGTAACACACTTTGGAGTCAGTTAGACCCTGCAGTGATAGCCTGGTAACACACTCTGGAGTCAGTTAGACCCTGTAGTGATAGCCTGGTAACACACTTTGGAGTCAGTTAGACCCTGCAGTGATAGCCTGGTAACACACTCTGGAGTCAGTTAGACCCTGTAGTGATAGCCTGGTAACACACTTGGAGTCAGTTAGACCCTGCAGTGATAGCCTGGTAACACACTCTGGAGTCAGTTAGACCCTGTAGTGATAGCCTGGTAACACACTTTGGAGTCAGTTAGACCCTGCAGTGATAGCCTGGTAACACACTCTGGAGTCAGTCAGACCCTGCAGTTATAGCCTGGTAACACACTTTGGAGTCAGTCAGACCCTGCAGTGATAGCCTGGTAACACACTCTGGAGTCAGTCAGACCCTGCAGTGATAGCCTGGTAACACACTCTGGAGTCAGTTAGACCCTGCAGTGATAGCCTGGTAACACACTTTGGAGTCAGTCAGACCCTGCAGTGATAGCCTGGTAACAGATCTGTTTGTGCTGTCTTGCCAAATCCCATGGACATCATCAGATCCATATGCACCAGGCTGTTGCAGTGAGGAGAACATTGATGAGGATGTGTTTGGTAATGTACAAGCACATAGATGAGTCAGAGAATCCATCCTCCGTGTGACTCCCAGACCTCATAACGATAGTTTTCATCACTATCATTTACTCCATGTCAATAGGAACACATGACGATAATGAATGTCCATTGACTCATGACTGAGAACATGAAACAAGGCACACACACACACACACACACACACACGCACGCACGCACGCACGCACGCACGCACGCACACACACACACACACACACACACACACACACACACACACACACACACACACACACACACACACACACACACACACACACACACACACACACACACACACACACATTTTGATTCATGGTTCGTGAATTCATGGCCATTGATCCTCCAGGCATTGATTCTGGCTTTCTGATGGATAACCAGATAATGATACAATTACGGGACAGGGGCGTTCAGCAGTCCGTAGCTGTCTAGCACAGAAGCATCTGAGGGACCTCGTTTCATCTGCTTAATATGGAGTGTAGAAACACACAGATACATGGCAAGACAGATCTGAAAGGCAAGACTAAGAAATGAATTTTCTTATGACAGCATGATGCTGAGACTTTCAAAAGGAGACCATACAAACCATTGTATCATTTAAAGTCCCGTAGTGGAACAATTCCTGTAGTGACTTACTGTATCTCTCATCAGAGTCAAGTCATTTTAAAGGATTCAAATGGTGTGTGTGTGTGTGTGTTTCCCTCTGTTGCAATCTGAGAAGAAAACTATTTACAAGTTACAAACATAATTACCTTTAAACCTCACAACACGCACTGCCTATCGTCTATAGGAGAATACGTTTTACATCAACATTCAGCCAGGAATTATTCCTGTATTATTTACTTCCTGAGTGACCACTGATAGCATTTTTTATTGACCAGACCGGGTCGTAAAGAGGAGAGTGGTGATAGGAGGAAAATACAACAGACAGTTAAGATTTCAATACAAACTCAAACACAAAGACATTATGTACTCAGACCCAGACATCACTCATGGATTACCTAGAAATACCAGACATCACTCATGGATTACCTAGAAATACCAGACATCACTCATGGATTACCTAGAAATACCAGACATCACTCATGGATTACCTAGAAATACCAGACATCACTCATGGATTACCTAGAAATACCAGACATCACTCATGGATTACCTAGAAATACCAGACATCACTCATGGATTACCTAGAAATACCAGACATCACTCATGGATTACCTAGAAATACCAGACATCACTCATGGATTACCTAGAAATACCAGACATCACTCATGGATTACCTAGAAATACCAGACATCACTCACCTGGGATTACCTAGAAATACCAGACATCACTCATGGATTACCTAGAAATACCAGACATCACTCATGGATTACCTAGAAATACCAGACATCACTCATGGATTACCTAGAAATACCAGACATCACTCATGGATTACCTAGAAATACCAGACATCACTCATGGATTACCTAGAAATACCAGACATCACTCATGGATTAAGAAATACCAGACATCACTCATGGATTACCTAGAAATACCAGACATCACTCATGGATTACCTAGAAATACCAGACATCACTCATGGATTACCTAGAAATACCAGACATCACTCATGGATTACCTAGAAATACCAGACATCACTCATGGATTACCTAGAAATACCAGACATCACTCATGGATTACCTAGAAATACCAGACATCACTCATGGATTACCTAGAAATACCAGACATCACTCATGGATTACCTAGAAATACCAGACATCACTCATGGATTACCTAGAAATACCAGACATCACTCATGGATTACCTAGAAATACCAGACATCACTCATGGATTACCTAGAAATACCAGACATCACTCATGGATTACCTAGAAATACCAGACATCACTCATGGATTACCTAGAAATACCAGACATCACTCATGGATTACCTAGAAATACCAGACATCACTCATGGATTACCTAGAAATACCAGACATCACTCATGGATTACCTAGAAATACCAGACATCACTCATGGATTACCTATACCAGACATCACTCATGGATTACCTAGAAATACCAGACATCACTCATGGATTACCTAGAAATACCAGACATCACTCATGGATTACCTAGAAATACCAGACATCACTCATGGATTACCTAGAAATACCAGACATCACTCATGGATTACCTCATGGATTACCTAGAAATACCAGACATCACTCATGGATTACCTAGAAATACCAGACATCACTCATGGATTACCTAGAAATACCAGACATCACTCATGGATTACCTAGAAATACCAGACATCACTCATGGATTACCTAGAAATACCAGACATCACTCATGGATTACCTAGAAATACCAGACATCACTCATGGATTACCTAGAAATACCAGACATCACTCATGGATTACCTAGAAATACCAGACATCACTCATGGATTACCTAGAAATACCAGACATCACTCATGGATTACCTACCAGACATCACTCATGGATTACCTAGAAATACCAGACATCACTCATGGATTACCTAGAAATACCAGACATCACTCATGGATTACCTAGAAATACCAGACATCACTCATGGATTACCTAGAAATACCAGACATCACTCATGGATTACCTAGAAATACCAGACATCACTCATGGATTACCTAGAAATACCAGACATCACTCATGGATTACCTAGAAATACCAGACATCACTCATGATTACCTATCAGACATCACTCATGGATTACCTAGAAATACCAGACATCACTCATGGATTACCTAGAAATACCAGACATCACTCATGGATTACCTAGAAATACCAGACATCACTCATGGATTACCTAGAAATACCAGACATCACTCATGGATTACCTAGAAATACCAGACATCACTCATGGATTACCTAGAAATACCAGACATCACTCATGGATTACCTAGAAATACCAGACATCACTCATGGATTACCTAGAAATACCAGACATCACTCATGGATTACCTAGAAATACCAGACATCACTCATGGATTACCTAGAAATACCAGACATCACTCATCACTCATGGATTACCTAGAAATACCAGACATCACTCATGGATTACCTAGAAATACCAGACATCACTCATGGATTACCTAGAAATACCAGACATCACTCATGGATTACCTAGAAATACCAGACATCACTCATGGATTACCTAGAAATACCAGACATCACTCATGGATTACCTAGAAATACCAGACATCACTCATGGATTACCTAGAAATACCAGACATCACTCATGGATTACCTAGAAATACCAGACATCACTCATGGATTACCTAGAAATACCAGACATCACTCATGGATTACCTAGAAATACCAGACATCACTCATGGATTACCTAGAAATACCAGACATCACTCATGGATTACCTAGGATTACCTAGATACCAGACATCACATCATGGATTACCTAGAAATACCAGACATCACTCATGGATTACCTAGAAATACCAGACATCACTCATGGATTACCTAGAAATACCAGACATCACTCATGGATTACCTAGAAATACCAGACATCACTCATGGATTACCTAGAAATACCAGACATCACTCATGGATTACCTAGAAATACCAGACATCACTCATGGATTACCTAGAAATACCAGACATCACTCATGGATTACCTAGAAATACCAGACATCACTCATGGATTACCTAGAAATACCAGACATCACTCATGGATTACCTAGAAATACCAGACATCACTCATGGATTACCTAGAAATACCAGACATCACTCATGGATTACCTAGAAATACCAGACATCACTCATGGATTACCTAGAAATACCAGACATCACTCATGGATTACCTAGAAATACCTAGAAATAGACATCACTCATGGATTACCTAGAAATACCAGACATCACTCATGGATTAACCTAGAAATACCAGACATCACTCATGGATTACCTAGAAATACCAGACATCACTCATGGATTACCTAGAAATACCAGACATCACTCATGGATTACCTAGAAATACCAGGACATCAGACATCATGGATTACCTAGAAATACCAGACATCACTCATGGATTACCTAGAAATACCAGACATCACTCATGGATTACCTAGAAATACCAGACATCACTCATGGATTACCTAGAAATACCAGACATCACTCATGGATTACCTAGAAATACCAGACATCACTCATGGATTACCTAGAAATACCAGACATCACTCATGGATTACCTAGAAATACCAGACATCACTCATGGATTACCTAGAACATCACTCAGACATCACTCATGGATTACCTAGAAATAGAATCACTCATGGATTACCTAGAAATACAGACATCACTCATGGATTACCTAGAAATACCAGACATCACTCATGGATTACCTAGAAATACCAGACATCACTCATGGATTACCTAGAAATACCAGACATCACTCATGGATTACCTAGAAATACCAGACATCACTCATGGATTACCTAGAAATACCAGACATCACTCATGGATTACCTAGAAATACCAGACATCACTCATGGATTACCTAGAAATACCAGACATCACTCATGGATTACCTAGAAATACCAGACATCACTCATGGATTACCTAGAAATACCAGACATCACTCATGGATTACCTAGAAATACCAGACATCACTCATGGATTACCTAGAAATACCAGACATCACTCATGGATTACCTAGAAATACCAGACATCACTCATGGATTACCTAGAAATACCAGACATCACTCATGGATTACCTAGAAATACCAGACATCACTCATGGATTACCTAGAAATACCAGACATCACTCATGGATTACATACAGACATCACTCATGGATTACCTAGAAATACCAGACATCACTCATGGATTACCTAGAAATACCAGACATCACTCATGGATTACCTAGAAATACCAGACATCACTCATGGATTACCTAGAAATACCAGACATCACTCATGGATTACCTAGAAATACCAGACATCACTCATGGATTACCTAGAAATACCAGACATCACTCATGGATTACCTAGAAATACCAGACATCACTCATGGATTACCTAGAAATACCAGACATCACTCATGGATTACCTAGAAATACCAGACATCACTCATGGATTACCTAGAAATACCAGACATCACTCATGGATTACCTAGAAATACCAGACATCACTCATGGATTACCTAGAAATACCAGACATCACTCATGGATTACCTAGAAATACCAGACATCACTCATGGATTACCTAGAAATACCAGACATCACTCATGGATTACCTAGAAATACCAGACATCACTCATGGATTACCTAGAAATACCAGACATCACTCATGGATTACCTAGAAATACCAGACATCACTCATGGATTACCTAGAAATACCAGACATCACTCATGGATTACCTAGAAATACCATCACTCATGGATTACAAATACAGACATCACTCATGGATTACCTAGATTACCTGGATTACCTAGAAATACCAGACATCACTCATGGATTACCTAGAAATACCAGACATCACTCATGGATTACCTAGAAATACCAGACATCACTCATGGATTACCTAGAAATACCAGACATCACTCATGGATTACCTAGAAATACCAGACATCACTCATGGATTACCTAGAAATACCAGACATCACTCATGGATTACCTCACTCATGGATTAAATACCAGACATCACTCATGGATTACTCTGGATTACCTAGAAATACCAGACATCACTCATGGATTACCTAGAAATACCAGACATCACTCATGGATTACCTAGAAATACCAGACATCACTCATGGATTACCTA
>NC_060178.1:89801257-89818757 GCF_021184085.1 Oncorhynchus gorbuscha
GAGAGAGAGAGAGAGAGAGAGAGAGAGAGAAACAGAGAGTCAGAGAGAGAGAAACAGAGAGTCAGAGAGAGAGAAACAGAGAGAGTGAGAGAGAGAAACAGAGAGAGAAACAGAGAGAGAAAGGCAGAGAGAAAGGCAGAGAGAGAGTGCGGGAGAGAGAAACAGAGAGAGAGTGAGAGAGAGAAAGGCAGAGAGAGAACAGAGAGAAAGTGATAGAGAGAGAAACAGAGAGTCAGAGAGAGTGTGAGAGAGAGAAACATAGAGAGAGAGAGAAAGGCAGAGAGAGAGAGAAACAGAAAGTGAGAGAGAGAGAGTGAGAGAGAGAAATAGAGAGAAACAGAGAGAGAGAAACAGAGAGAGAAACAGAGAGAGAGAAACAGAGAGAGTGAGAGAGAGAGAGAAACAGAGAGAGGGGTCTGCTGACCAACCAAGATTTCACAAAATGGGACAGTCACAAAATTGAGACTCTGTATGCAGAATTCTGCAAAAAATATTCTTTGTGTAAAACGCAAAACACCAAATAATGCATGCAGAACAGAATTAGGCCGATACCCGCTGATTATCAAAATCCAGAAAAGAGACATTAATTTCTACAACCACCTATAAGGAAGCAATTCCCAAACATTCCATAACAAAGCCATCACCTACAGAGAGGTGAACCTGGAGAAGAGTCCCCTAAGCAAGCTGGTCCTGGGGCTCTGTTCACAAACACACCCCACAGAGTCCCAGGACAGCAACACAATTAGACCCAACCAAATCACGAGAGAACAAAAAGAGAAGTGCTTGACACATTACAAAGAATTAACAAAAAAACAGAGCAAACTAGAATGATACTTGGGCCTAAACAAAGAGTACACAGTGGCAGAATACCTGACCACTGTGACTGACCCAAACTTAAGGAGAGCTTTGACTATGTACAGACTCAGTGAGCATAGCCTTGCTACTGAGAAAGGCCGCCGTAGGCAGACCTGGCTCTCAAGAGAAGACAGGCTATGTGCACACTGCCCACAAAATGAGGTGGAAACTGAGCTGCACTTCCTAACCTCCACACATCATTTTGAAAACAAAATCCAATTTTATTGGGTGAAATACCACAGTGTGCAATCACTGAGCTGCTTATCCTAGAGAGAGAGAGAGAGAAGAGAAAGAGAGAGAGAGAGAGAGAGAGAGAAAGTCAGAGAGAAAGCAAGAAAGTGATAGAGAAGAGGGAGGGAGGCAGAGAGCAAAAGAGAGAGAAATAGATAGGGTGAGAGAAAGAGAGAGAGAGAGAGAGAGAGAGAGAGAGAGAGAGAGAGAAAGGCAGAGAGGGAAAGAGAGAGGGAGAGCGAGAGAGAGAGAGAGAGAGAGAGAGAGAGAGAGAGAGAGAGAGAGAGAGAGAGAGAGATAGAGGCAGAGAGAAAGCAAGAAAGAGATAGAGAAGAAGGAGTGAGGCAGAGAGAGACATACATACATACATACATACATACATACATACATACATACATACATACATACATACATACATACATACATACATACATACATACATACATACATACATACATACATACATACAGACAGACAGACAGACAGACAGACAGACAGACAGACAGACAGACAGACAGACAGACAGACAGACAGACAGACAGACAGAGACAGACAGACAGACAGACAGACAGACAGACAGACAGACAGACAGACAGACAGACAGACAGACAGACAGAGACATAGAGAGAGAAAGGCAGAGAGACAGAGAGCATCTCCTATTACATTGTGTCAAATACTCAGACCTATGAGAATCTTTCAGAAAAGTATCAGACAGACAGACAGACAGACAGACAGACAGACAGACAGACAGACAGACAGACAGACAGACAGACAGACAGACAGACAGACAGACAGACAGACAGACAGACAGACAGACAGACAGACAGACAGACAGACAGACAGACAGACAGAGACAGACAGACAGACAGACAGACAGAGACAGACAGAAAGGCAGAGAGACAGGCAGACATAGACATACAGAGAGAGAGAAAAGGCAGAGAGACAGAGAGCATCTCCTATTACATTGTGCCAAATACTCAGACCTATGAGAATCTTTCAGAAAAGTATCATTCATTACAAATAATTTAAAATGGTAAAATGTGAGAAAAATATACAATATTTATTGGGTGAAAACCCAAAATGTGCAGTTTTGTCAGCCAAATATGTGGTGTTCTGTCACAACCTGAAAGACAGCCAGTGAAAAGTACAATGTAACAATAGTATTTGCCATTTTGTTTTGGCTTTCATACCATGCCATGTGTCTTTTCAGCCATGTTAACACTAGTCTACTACAATTACTTAGATGTATTAATATTCACATTGCTATTGTTGTTGTAGTTGCTGTTAATGTTAATATCATTACCACTAGGCCTACTATTAGCATTAGCATTATTATTAATGTTAGTCCAACCATTGTTGCTTTGACTATGTAAGTTATTTAACTTGCCATGTCAATAAAGTCTAATGAATTAAAAGAGAGAGAGAAATTCAACCTTTTGTTCTCAGGCCAAAAAACTGGTTTGGAATGGTATTAATTGTGTTTTTACTGAAAGTGTAAATCTGTCACCCAGACCTTTCTCTCATCGCTGTACCTCTCTCTCACCTTTCCTCCCTCCAAATTCACCACACTTTTCCCCATGTTCCTCTCTTGATCCACTAGCTAGATACATTCCTAACTCTTCCTCAAAATGGCTGCTGAGCATTAAAACCCCTTTCTGTTAACTCCTCCTCACAACTCAGAACTTGACAGATACACAACAGCTCAGTAGACACAAGTATGAGTCATCTTTCCTCTAGTGTCAATGCCTATGGAAGGATAACTATGAAAAAGTATCCCTTTAGACTCCCTTCTCTCTATTCCAATCAGAGATGAAGACATACCAATTTGAAGGTAGCTTGGAGTGAGGTCTCAGCCGGGTCAAACGTCTGACCAGCTGTCACCGCGGAGTAGAGTGATACGTCACTGAAACACACACACGTTTATACCATCTGCACCGGTTTCCACAGTCTCATTACAATCAGAGAGTCGGGGAGTCGGAAAGTCCGAGTGGCAGAGAGTCAGAGAGGCAAAAGTCAGAGGCATAGAGTCAGATAGGCATAGTCAGAGGCAGAGAGGCATAGAGTCAGATAGGCATAGAGTCAGAGGCAGAGAGGCATAGAGTCAGAGAGGCATAGAGTGAGAGGAGCAGAGAGTTAGAGAGTCAGAGAGGCATAGATTCAGAGAGGCATCGTCAGAGAGGCACAGAGTCAGAGGCAGAGAGGCATCGTCAGAGAGGCACAGAGTCAGAGGAGCAGAGAGTTTGAGAGTCAGAGAGGCATAGATTCAGAGAGGCATCGTCAGAGAGTCATAGAGTCAGAGGGGCAGAGAGTTTGAGAGTCAGAGGGGCATAGAATCAGAGAGGCGTAGATTCAGAGAGGCATCGTCAGAGAGTCATAGAGTCAGAGGGGCAGAGAGTTTGAGAGTCAGAGAGGCATAGATTCAGAGAGGCATCGTCAGAGAGTCATAGAGTCAGAGGGGCAGAGAGTTTGAGAGTCAGAGAGGCATAGATTCAGAGAGGCATCGTCAGAGAGTCATAGAGTCAGAGGGGCAGAGAGTTTGAGAGTCAGAGGGGCATAGAATCAGAGAGGCGTAAGAGTCGGAGGGGCAGGGAGTTTGAGAGTCAGAGAGGCATAGAATCAGAGAGGCATAGATTCAGAAGGGCAGAGCATTACAGAGCATTACAGAGTCAGAGAGGCATAGAGTCAGAAGGGCAGAGCGTTAAAGAGTCAGAGAGGCATAGAGTCAGAAGGGCAGAGCGTTAAAGAGTCAGAGAGGCATAGAGTCAGAAGGGCAGAGAATTACAGAGTCAGAGAGGCATACAGAGTCAGAGAGGCATAGAGTCAGAAGGGCAGAGCATTAAAGAGTCAGAGAGGCATAGAGTCAGAAGGGCAGAGCATTACAGAGTCAGAGAGGCATAGAGTCAGAAGGGCAGAGCGTTAAAGAGTCAGAGAGGCATAGAGTCAGAAGGGCAGAGCATTACAGAGTCAGAGAGGCATAGAGTCAGAAGGGCAGAGCATTACAGAGTCAGAGAGGCATAGAGTCAGAAGGGCAGAGCGTTAAAGAGTCAGAGAGGCATAGAGTCAGAAGGGCAGAGCATTAAAGAGTCAGAGAGGCATAGAGTCAGAAGGGCAGAGCATTAAAGAGTCAGAGAGGCATAGAAGTCAGAAGGGCAGAGCATTAAAGAGTCAGAGAGGCATAGAAGTCAGAAGGGCAGAGAGTTTGAGAGTCAGAAGGGCAGAGAGTTTGAGAGTCAGAGAGGCATAGATTCAGAAGGGCAGAGTTTGAGTTTGAGAAGTTTGAGAGTCAGAGAGGCATAGAGTCAGAAGGGCAGAGTTTGAGAGTCAGAAGGGCAGAGAGTTTGAGAGTCAGAGAGGCATAGATTCAGAAGGGAAGAGAGTTTGAGAGTCAGAGAGGCATAGAGTCAGAAGGGCAGAGAGTTTGAGAGTCAGAGAGGCATAGAGTCAGAAGGGAAGAGAGTTTGAGAGTCAGAGAGGCATAGAGTCAGAAGGGCAGAGAGTTTGAGAGTCAGAGAGGCATAGAGTCAGAAGGGAAGAGAGTTTGAGAGTCAGAGAGGCATAGATTCAGAAGGGAAGAGAGTTTGAGAGTCAGAGAGGCATAGAGTCAGAAGGGCAGAGAGTTTGAGAGTCAGAGAGGCATAGAGTCAGAAGGGCAGAGAGTTTGAGAGTCAGAAGGGCAGAGAGTTTGAGAGTCAGAGAGGCATAGAGTCAGAAGGGTAGAGAGTCAGAAAGTCAGAGAGGCATAGAGTCAGAGAGGCATAGAGTCAGAGAGGCATAGAGTCAGAAGGGCAGAGAGTTTGAGAGTCAGAGAGGCATAGAGTCAGAGGGGCGGAGAGTCAGAAAGTCAGAGAGTCCACTGCAACTGCCGGGTCACTACAGTACAGAGTCAGTTCCCAAGCAATATACACTGCATTGGTAAGAAGTAAGCTGACAACACTAGTTTAATACAACAACAACCTTCAGACTTTAAATAGCATACATTCATACAGGACAGAGGCCTTGTGTTTCAATTCTCTCCAGACTCCATGGTTTGATTGACCTACAGCAATACTAATCAGGGGAGTGAGATCACAGTGGCACTCCAGTCTCCTTTTCACCTCATTTAACACCGGATTTACTTCACAAAAGACTCGTCTCAATAGTTGGTCCAGGTGAGCTGTGTCATAACACAAGAGGAGGATGGGCCTTACCTCTTTTGTGCTCTATCGCTTCTCTATTGTTCCTCAAGCAAAGGGGAGGCCGATGACATCCCTACAAACCAACTGATTGGATGCAATACTCCTTGAACTTTGCAGTTGTGTATAAAAAGAAACACTATTTTGCTCAGTGAGTGTACTTTACTGTATTTACACACTTCAACAGGAAAAGTTTGGGGAAAAAATCGCTGCAGGACGTCTTTAATTCCACAATCTCCATCTCCAATCAACATAATATCAATAATGTTGTTGAGTAGTAAGTACAGATGCGTTATCTTAATATCAATAATGTTGTTGAGTAGTAAGTACAGATGTTGAATCGTAAGTACAGATGTTGAGTAGTAAATACAGATGTTGAGTAGTAAATACAGATGTTGAGTAGTAAGTACATATGTTTTATCTTAATATCAATAATGTTGTTGAGTAGTAAGTACAGATGCGTTATCTTAATATCAATAATGTTGTTGAGTAGTAAGTACAGATGTTGAGTAGTAAGTACAGATGTTGAGTAGTAAGTACAGATGTTGAGTAGTAAGTACAGATGCGTTATCTTAATATCAATAATGTTGTTGAGTAGTAAGTACAGATGCATTATCTTAATATCAATAATGTTGTTGAGTAGTAAGTACAGATGTGTTATCTTAATATCAATAATGTTGTTGAGTAGTAAGTACAGATGTTGAGTAGTAAGTACAGATGTTGAGTAGTAAGTACAGATGCGTTATCTTAATATCAATAATGTTGTTGAGTAGTAAGTACAGATGTTGAGTAGTAAGTACAGATGTTGATTAGTAAGTACAGATGCGTTATCTTAATATCAATAATGTTGTTGAGTAGTAAGTACAGATGTTGAGTAGTAAGTACAGATGTTGATAAGTAAGTACAGATGCGTTATCTTAATATCAATAATGTTGTTGAGTAGTAAGTACAGATGCGTTATCTTAATATCAATAATGTTGTTGAGTAGTAAGTACAGATGTTGAGTAGTAAGTACAGATGTTGATAGTAATATCAATAATGTTGTTGAGTAGTAAGTACAGATGTTGATCTTAATAAATAATGTTGTTGAGTAGTAAGTACAGATGTTGATCTTAATATCAATACAGATGTTGAGTAGTAAGTACAGATGTTGAGTAGTAAATACAGATGTTGAGTAGTAAGTACAGATGCTGAGTAGTAAGTACAGATGTTGATAGTAATACAGATGTTGAGTAGTAAATACAGATGTTGATTAGTAAGTACAGATGTTGAGTAGTAAATACAGATGTTGAGTAGTAAGTACAGATGTTGAGTAGTAAGTACAGATGTTGATTAGTAGGTACAGATGTTGAGTAGTAAGTACAGATGCGTTATCTTAATATCAATAATGTTGTTGAGTAGTAAGTACAGATGTTGAGTAGTAAGTACAGATGTTGAGTAGTAAGTACAGATGTTGAGTAGTAAGTACAGATGCGTTATCTTAATATCAATAATGTTGTTGAGTAGTAAGTACAGATGCGTTATCTTAATATCAATAATGTTGTTGAGTAGTAAGTACAGATGTTGAGTAGTAAGTACAGATGTTGATTAGTAAGTACAGATGTTGAGTAGTAAGTACAGATGTTGTTGAGTAGTAAGTACAGATGTTGAGTAGTAAGTACAGATGTTGAGTAGTATGTACAGATGTTGAGTAGTAAGTACAGATGTTGAGTAGTAAGTACAGATGTTGAGTAGTAAGTACAGATGTTGAGTAGTAAGTATCAATAATGTTGTTGAGTAGTAAGTACAGATGTTGAGTAGTAAGTACAGATGTTATCTTAATAAATAAGATGTTGAGTAGTAAATACAGATGTTGAGTTATCTTAATATCAATAATGATGTTGAGTAGTAAGTACAGATGTTGAGTAGTAAATACAGATGTTGAGTAGTAAGTACAGATGTTGAGTAGTAAGTACAGATGCTGATCTTAATATCAAAATGTTGTTGAGTAGTAAGTACAGATGTTGATCTTAATATCAGATGTTGAGTAGTAAGTACAGATGTTGAGTAGTAAATACAGATGTTGAGTAGTAAGTACAGATGTTGAGTAGTAAATACAGATGTTATGTTGAGTAGTAAGTACAGATGTTGAGTAGTAAGTACAGATGCTGAGTAAAAGTACAGATGTTGAGTAACAGTACAGATGTTGAATAAATACAGATGTTGAGTATAATTACAGATGTTGAGTATAAATACAGATGTTGAGTAGTAAGTACAGATGTTGAGTAGTAAATACAGATGTTGACTAGTAAGCACAGATGTTGAGTTAAGAACAGATGTCTTATCTTAATATCAATAATGTTGTTGAGTAGTAAGTACAGATGTTGAGTAGTAAACAGATGTTGAGTAGTAAGTACAGATGTTGAGTAGTAAGTACAGATGTGTTATCTTAATATCAATAATGTTGTTGAGTAGTAAGTACTGATGTGTTATCTTAATATCAATAATGTTGTTGAGTAGGTGCAGATGTTGATAAAGTACAGATGCTGAGTAGTAAGTACAGATGTTGAGTAGAACAGATGTTGAGTAGTAAAACAGATGTTGAGTAGTAAGTACAGATGTTGAGTAGTAAATACAGATGTTGAGTAGTAAGTACAGATGTTGATAGTAAATACAGATGTTGATAAATACAGATGCTGACTAGGCAGATGTTATTAAAGTTGGATGTTTAAATAAATAAGATGTTGAGTAGTAAGTACAGATGTTGAGTAGTAAATACAGATGTTGAGTAGTAAGTACAGATGTTGAACTAGTAAATACAGATGTTGAGTGTAATACAGATGTTGAGATAAATACAGATGTGTTATCTTAATATCAATAATGTTGTTGAGTAGTAAGTACAGATGTTGAGTAAAGTACAGATGTTGAGTAGTAAGTACAGATGTTGAGTAGTAAGTACAGATGTGTTATCTTAATATCAAAATGTTGTTGAGTAGTAAGTACTGATGTGTTATCTTAATATCAATAATGTTGTTGAGTGAATCTACAGATGTTGATTAGTAAGTACAGATGTTGAGTAGTAAGTACAGATGTTGAGTAGTAGTACAGATGTTGAGTAGTAAGTACAGATGTTGAGTAGTAAGTACAGATGTTGACATAGTAAGTACAGATGTTGAGTAGTAAACAGATGCAACCTTATCTTAATATCAATAATGTTGTTGAGTGTAAGTACAGATGAATTATCTTAATAAATAATGTTGTTGAGTAGTAAATACAGATGTTGAATATAGTAAACATACAGATGTTGAGTAAATAGAGATGTTGAGTAGTTTACAGATGTTGAGTAGTGTAAGATGTTGATGCAGAGATGTTGATTAATCTACAGATGTTTACCAGTAAATACAGATGTTGAGTAGTAAATACAGATGTTGAGTAGTAAGTACAGATGTTGAGTAGTAAGTACAGATGTTGAGTAGTAAGTACAGATGTTGAGTAGTAAGTACAGATGTTGAGTAGTAAGTACAGATGTTGAGTAGTAAGTACAGATGGTTATCTTAATATCAATAATGTTGTTGAGTAGTAAATACAGATGTTGAGTAGTAAAGTACAGATGTTGAGTAGTAAGTACAGATGTTGAGTAGTAAGTACAGATGTTGAGTAGTAAATACAGATGTTGAGTAGTAAATACAGATGTTGAGTAGTAAGTACAGATGTGTTATCTTAATATCAATAATGTTGTTGAGTAGTAAATACAGATATTGAGTAGTAAGTACAGATGTTGAGTAGTAGGTACAGATGTTGAGTAGTAAGTACAGATCGTTATCTTAATATCAATAATGTTGTTGAGGAGTAAGTACAGATGTGTTATCTTAATATCAATAATGTTGTTGAATTAGTAAGTACAGATGTTGAGTAGTAAGTACAGATGTTGAGTAGTAAGTACAGATGTTGAGTAGTAAGTACAGATGCGTTATCTTAATATCAATAATGTTGTTGAGTAGTAAGCCAGATGTGTTATCTTAATATCAATAATGTTGTTGAGTAGTAAGGAAGATGTTGAGTAGTAAGTACAGATGTTGAGTAGTAAGTACAGATTTATCTTAATATCAATAATGTTGTTGAGTAGTAAGTACAGATGTTGAGTAGTAAGTACAGATGTTGAGTAGTAATTACAGATGCGTTATCTTAATATCAATAATGTTGTTGAGTAGTAAGTACAGATCGTTATCTTAATTGAACCCTGTTTCTGTCAGCAGAAAAAAATCCTGCAGTAACAGGAAATGTGAATAATTATGTGTATTATAATTCATTGACATTTTTGTAGGGGTTGATTTTTTGTAAATTTTACCTTTATTTTACTAGGCAAGTCAGTTAAGAACAAATTCTTATTTTCAATGACGGCATAGGAACAGTGGGTCAACTGCCTGTTCAGGGGCAGAACGACAGATTTGTACCTTGTCAGCTCGGGGATTCGAACTTGCAACCTTTCTGTTACTAGTCCAACACTAGGCTACCCTGCCGCCCCTGCCGTCTCTGATATATTTCTTGTTAGGGCTTTTTAAACCTCAAATACACTACAATTTGCATGTCCTGCTGCGCAAGAACATTCTCTGTGACAACAAGCACGATCCCATTAAGACAGTAGATCTGTAGATACTAAGTTCTATAGCAATCATATAGAGATCAAATACATGCACTAGGCTACTTTATTAAAGTTGGATGTTTAAATGCATGAACATGATCAAGCTTTCTTTCTGAGTCATCACATCCCTAGCTAATTCAGATGGCTGAACTTTGAAACAGACTGCCATTGCTGAATGACCTGTTGGATAAATGAACTGTGCAATCAATTGGCTTTTGGTGAGATTGCCTCTCCTCTAAATGAGTTGATTCAGTTTAGCAGGCAGAAATGTCAAATAAATTGAATTGAGTGGGTGACTAGAGCATCATTGCCATTGGGTTTTTCATGAATCTAGCCAATATAAATTATACAGAGCACTTATATGTGTGTCTCATGGGATTGCACACAAAACAGGTTAGATGAACAGTTACGTGCCTAGCTTTTGAGGAAGTTCAACAGATGTTTCACATAGTCGGCTCAGGGATTCAAACCAGCAACCTTTCCGTTTGACCCAACTTTCTTAACTGCTAGGATACCTGAATTATCATTTAAATGGAAGGACCTATAACATATATAAATAAATAGCTGAATATAGCAGAACATATCAATATTCTTGGTAAATAGAATCATTTCTACTTTCCATTAGTTTGTAAATGAATGATGCAGAGGACCCATTAATCTGCTATTGTTTACCACTCTCAGGTTTCCTTCCTTCCATTAATTGTTCTACTGAATGTTCCTGTGTGTGTGCGTGCGTGAGTATGTATGTAATGTGTTTGACTGTGTATGTGTGTAGTGTTTCCTCCCGAATTCTGCTCTACAGGTTATGAGACAAGCAGAAGTTGAGAATCCATCTCAGAACCGAATGTGAAAATCAGGTTTTACTGATGGTAGAGCAGGGGTTTGACTTCCCAACATCGACCCTCCCCTCCCCGCGGGGGTTTGACAATAACCACTTCATTAGGTCATTTTAAATTCCGGCAACAAACAGCGGCAGCATTTGAAAAGTAAACTATGGTTCCATAATGTTTGACTGAATGTCCCAAATCACACCCTATTCCCTGTATAGCCATATGGGCCATGGTCAAAAGGTTTTACATAAGGAATAGGGTGTAATTTACGATGCAGCCTTCCATCGATGGAAGATAATGCTAGTAGGTTTGACTGAATGTTGCATGTGTGTGTTTGTAAGATGATGGAGGTTTGACTGAATGCTTGACTCACAAGGTTTGGAGGGCAAAACAGAATGAGCAGTAATCAATATTAGTGTTTGACTGATCTGTTGTCTGTCTGTTTGTCTGTCTGTCTGTCTGTCTGTCTGTTTGTCTGTCTGTTGTCTGTCTGTCTGTCTGTCTGTTGTCTGTCTGTCTGTCTGTCTGTCTGTCTGTCTGTTTGTCTGTCTGTTGTCTGTCTGTCTTCTGTCTGTTGCTGTCTGTCTGTCTGTCTGTCTGTCTGTCTGTCTGTCTGTCTGTCTGTCTGTGATGCAGCACTGACTGCACTGTTGCTAAGTATAGTTTGACTGAATATTTCCTTATAAAACATTGACAAATAAAATCAGATGATAAATGGCTGATAGGTTTTGTACATCAAATGAATTAAGTTCCTGGTTTTTGACCAAATATTCCTAGTAGGTTTGACTGAATGTTCCTGGTAGGTTTGACTGAATGTTCCTGGTAGGTTTGACTGAATGTTCCTGGTAGGTTTGACTGAATGTTCCTGGTAGGTTTGACTGAATGTTCCTGGTAGGTTTGACTGAATGTTGCTTGTAGGTTTGACTGAATGTTTCTTGTAGGTTTGACTGAATGTTGCTAATACGTTTGACTGAATGTTCCTGGTAGGTTTGACTGAATGTTGCTAGTAGGATTGACTGAATGTTCCTAGTAGGTTTGACTGAATGTTCCTGGTAGGTTTGACTGAATGTTGCTTGTAGGTTTGACTGAATGTTGCTTGTAGGTTTGACTGAATGTTGCTAATACGTTTGACTGAATGTTGCTGGTAGGTTTGACTGAATGTTCCTAGTAGGTTTGACTGAATGTTGCTTGTAGGTTTGACTGAATGTTCCTCGTAGGTTTGACTGATTGTTGCTTGTAGGTTTGACTGAATGTTCCTCGTAGGTTTGACTGATTGTTGCTAATACGTTTGACTGAATGTTCCTGGTAGGTTTGACTGAATGTTCCTGGTAGGTTTGACTGAATGTTGCTTGTAGGTTTGACTGAATGTTCCAGGTAGGTTTGACTGAATGTTCCTAGTAGGTTTGACTGAATGTTTCTAGTAGGTTTTACTGAATGTTGCTTGTAGGTTTGACTGAATGTTGCTAGTAGGTTTGACTGAATGTTCCTGGTAGGTTTGACTGAATGTTGCTATTAGGTTTGACTGAATGTTGCTCATATGTTTGACTGAATGTTGCTAGTAGGTTTGACTGAATGTTGCTAGTAGGTTTGACTGAATGTTGCTAGTATGTTTGACTGAATGTTGCTAATAGGTTTGACTGAATGTTTCTAGTAGGTTTTACTGAATGTTGCTTGTAGGTTTGACTGAATGTTCCTAGTATGTTTGACTGAATGTTGCTAGTATGTTTGACTGAATGTTTGACTGAATGTTGCTTGTAGGTTTGATGTTTGACTGAATGTTCCTAGAAGGTTTGACTGAATGTTGCTAGTAGGTTTGACTGAATGTTGCTTGTAGGTTTGACTGAATGTTGCTAGTAGGTTTGACTGAATGTTCCTGGTAGGTTTGACTGAATGTTCCTGGTAGGTTTGACTGAATGTTGCTAGTAGGTTTGACTGAATGTTCCTGGTAGGTTTGACTGAATGTTCCTGGTAGGTTTGACTGAATGTTGCTAGTAGGTTTGACTGAATGTTCCTGGTAGGTTTGACTGAATGTTGCTATTAGGTTTGACTGAATGTTGCTCATAGGTTTGACTGAATGTTGCTAATAGGTTTGACTGAATGTTGCTAGTAGTTTTGACTGAATGTTCTTGTTGTTGAGAACAGAAGGAGAGGAATTTGCCCAGTTCTATCAGGCCAGAAGCATTAATGATGAGAATTTTACAGCCAATTTCCCTTCTTAGTCATCAGTAGACCACAGAGTAGCACAGAGAGGTAGAGAGTGGCGGATTGGGGTAGAGAGAGACGTCGATAGGGACAGTCAAAACACTACTCTCACAGGAGGAAATGCACGCACACACACACACACGCACGCACGCACGCACGCACGCACGCACGCACGCACGCACACACACACACACACACACACACACACACACACACACACACACACACACACACACACACACACACACACACACACACACACACACACACACACACACACACACACACACACACACACACACACACACACACACACACACAGTTTAAACAACTCTCTGTGTTTGTCTTAAGGAAGTGAACAGTTTCCAGAAAAACAGTACAGAGTAAATTGTGTGAGATTTGGTGCCAAGCCTATGAATTATTCACACAGGATTTGCAGGGTCAGATAACATTATGACTGCATCTCAAATGGACCCCTATTCCCTACATAGTTCAATACTTTTGACTAGAGCCCTGTGGAACTTGGTCAAAAAAGAGCCATTTGGGACACATCCTATGAAGCAAGACGTTAACAGGATCAGATAGCAGTGTGGAGGGAGAGTTTTAGTGTGTGGAGGGAGAGATTTGACACTGTTGGTACTAGCAGATGGAGGCCTTTAGGGCCAAAGGGAGAGAGGGATGGAGGAAGAGGTGAGGGAGAGAGAGAGGAAGAGAGAGAAAGGGTGTATCAGGTGTTAACTTCTCTCCACCTTCTCTGTTGCAACATATATTTATTTAAACTTTTAAACACACATCATTACATTGTACATCTTCCTCGTACATACTGTATTGGCATATACACACATACATAATTTAAGTTCCATAAACCGTACAATCAACCAATCAACCAACAAACAATCACCCAAAGGGACAAAATTATGTTTATCTATACAGGTTTTTGTCTACCTGCCTGCCAGCCATTCTGACTGGTGTGTTTATTAATTCAGCGATGATTCAGTATGACACTGTTCAGTATGACACTGTTCAGTATGACATGCTGACCAGACCGTTCGCATCACGTGCTTGAGCGTTGCTTAAAAAATGTAAAAATGTAAAATGTACACATACATGTTACTCAATCATTGCACCCACACTGCTCGCGCGTCAACAAACGTCTGCGTAGCCTGGCGCTAAAATAGAACTTATATTATATTTGGGACGTTGATGGGCTGAAAGTCCTGCCTCTCCCATCATCTCACTGGTTTTAGTGTCATGTTTTGTCATTGATTGTCATGTCTTGTCCCTGTGCTTCCCCTTCTATTCGTTTCCCCCTGCTGGTCTTATTAGGTTCTTTCCCTCTTTCTATCCCTCTCTCTCCCCCTCCCTCTCTCCCTCTCTCTCTCTATCGTTCCGTTCCTGCTCCCAGCTGTTCCTCATTCTCTTAACTACCTCATTTACTCTTTCACACCTGTCCCCTATTTTGCCCTCTGATTAGAGTCCCTATTTCTCCCTCTGTTTTCCGCTTCTGTCCTTGTCGGATCCTTGTTTGATGTTTGCTGTGCTGTGTTCTTGTTCCGTCGTGTTTTTGCCTTCTTCAGATGCTGCGTGTGAGCAGGTGTCTATATCAGCTACGGCCTGCGCCTTCCCGAAGCGACCTGCAGTCTGTGGTCGCATCCCCTGTTGTTCCCCTCTACTGACTAGAGGGTTTCAGTTTTCCTGTTTGGACTTCACCTGTGATAGTATCCAGGCTTATCGTTTTGTTAAAGACTGGAATAAACTCTGTTTCTGTTAAGTCGCTTTTGGGTCCTCATTCACCTGCATAACAGAAGGATCCGACCAAGAATGGACCCAGCGACTACGGATTCTCTCTACTCTGCTGTCGAGTTCCAGGGAGCGATGCTAGGAAGAAACGAACAGGAATTGTCTGCTGCTCGACATGCCGTTGAGACCCTGGCAGCCCAAGTCTCCGGCCTCTCGGAGGAGATTCACAATCTCCGCCTCCATCCACCGGTTACCTCCTGGGCTTCCGGGTCTCCGGAGCCCAGAATTAATAACCCACCGTGCTACTCTGGGGAGCCTACTGAATGTCGCTCGTTCCTTACCCAGTGTGATAGAGTGTTCTCTCTCCAGCCCCACACGTACTCCAGGGGTATTGCTCGGATCGCCTACGTCATATCACTCCTTACTGGACGGGCTCGGGAGTGGGGCACAGCTATCTGGGAGGCAAGGGCTGAATGTACTAACGAGTATCAGAACTTTAAAGAGGAGATGATACGGGTTTTTGATCGTTCTGTTTTTGGGAAAGAAGCTTCCTGGTCCCTGTCTTCCCTATGTCAAGGTAATCGATCCATAACGGATTACTCTATAGAGTTTCGCACTCTTGCTGCCTCCAGTAACTGGAACGAGCAGGCGTTGCTCGCTCGTTTTCTGGAGGGACTCCACGCTAAGGTTAAGGATGAGATTCTCTCCCGGGAGGTTCCATCCAGCGTGGATTCTTTGATTGAACTCGCTATTCGCATTGAACGACGGGTAGATCTTCGTCACCGAGCTCATGGAAGAGAGCTCGCGTTAACTGTGTCCCCCCTCTCCCCGACACTACCATCTTTCCCCACTGACTCAGGTGTTGAGCCCATGCAGCTGGGGGGTATTCGCATCTCGACTAAGGAGAGGGAACGGAGAATCACCAACCGCCTCTGTCTCTATTGCGGTTCCGCTGGTCATTTTGTCATTTCATGTCCAGTAAAAGGCCACAGCTCATCAGTAAGCGGAGGGCGACTGATAAGCGCTACTACTCTGTCCTCTCCGTCAAGTACCTGTACTACCTTGCCGGTCCATCTACGCTGGACCGGATCGGCAGCTTCCTGCAGTGCATTAATAGACTCTGGGGCGGAGGGCTGTTTTATGGACGAAGCCTGGGCTCGGGAACATGACATTCCTCTCAGACAGTTAGGGGAGCCCACGGTCATGTTCGCCTTGGATGGTAGTCCTCTCCCCAGTATATTATGTGAAACACTACCTTTAACCCTCACAGTATCTGGTAACCATAGTGAGACCATTTATTTTTTGATTTTTTGTTCACCTTTTACACCTGTTGTTTTGGGTCATCCCTGGCTAGTGTGGCATAATCCTTCTTTTGATTGGTCTAGTAATTCTATCCTTTCCTGGAACGTTTCTTGTCATGTGAAATGTTTAATGTCTGCTATTCCTCCTGTTTCTTCTGCTCCCTCTTCACAGGAGGAACCTGGTGATTTGACAGGAGGGCCGGAGGAATATCATGATCTGCGCACGGTCTTCAGTCGGTCTAGAGCCACCTCCCTTCCTCCTCACCGGTCGTATGATTGTTGTACTGATCTCCTCAAGAAGCGTTTTGCATCCGCTCCTATCCTTGTTGCACCTGACGTCACTAAACAGTTCATTGTCGAGGTAGACGCGTCGGGGGTGGGCGTGGGAGCCATTCTGTCCCAGCGCTCCCATACTGACGATGGGGTCCACCCTTGCGCGTATTTTTCTCATCGCCTGTCGCCGTCGGAACGTAACTATGATGTGGCTAACCGCGAACTGCTCGCCATCCGTTTAGCCCTAGGCGAATGGCGACAGTGGTTGGAGGGGGCGACCGTTCCTTTTGTCGTTTGGACTGACCAAAAGAACCTTGAGTACATCCGTTCTGCCAAACGACTCAATGCGCGTCAAGCTCGTTGGGCGTTGTTTTTCGCTCGTTTCGAGTTCGTGATTTCTTATCGCCCGGGTACTAAGAACACCAAGCCTGATGCTTTATCCCGTCTCTTCAGTTCTTCTGTAGCGTCTACCGACCCCGAGGGGATTCTCCCTGAGGGGCGTGTTGTCGGGTTGAATGTCTGGGGAATTGAGAGACAGGTCAAGCAAGCACTCACTCACACTCCGTCGCCGCGCGCTGTCCTAGTAACCTTCTTTTCGTTCCTGTCTCTACTCGTCTGGCTGTTCTTCAGTGGGCTCACTCTGCCAAGTTAGCTGGCCACCCCGGCGTTCGGGGTACGCTTGCTTCTATTCGCCAGCGGTTTTGGTGGCCTACTCAGGAGCGTGACACGCGCCGTTTCGTGGCTGCTTGTTCGGACTGCGCGCAGAATAAGTCCGGTAACTTTTTTTCTGCTTCTGCTCCTGGCCTTGCTGGATCTCAGTCTGTCCCCAGCCACCGCATCTCTCCTGCCCTTGCTGTGTCTCAGTCTGTCCCCTGCCACCGCATCTCTCCTGGTCCTGCTCCTGCACTTGCTGTGTCTCAGTCTGTCCACAGCCACCGCCTCTCTCCTGTTCCTGGTCTTAGCCTAGCTGTGTCTCAGTCTGTCCCTAGTTGTTACTCTCCTGGCCTGTTTGGTCCTGATTGCTCTAACGCTTACAGTTCTCTACCCATGTCTCATTTTTATAAGAGTAATAGCCCTAGATTCCCTCTTCATCGTCTCCCGTTACGGTCCTGAGGAGAGGAGTTGGGTTCTTTCTCGGGACGTGCTGGACCGTTTGTTGATCAATGATTTCCTCCGTTGCCGCCAGGGTTCCTCCTCGAGTGCGCCAGGAGGCGCTCGGTGAGTGGGGGGGTACTGTCATGTTTTGTCATTGATTGTCATGTCTTGTCCCTGTGC